>NC_073745.1:240988445-241080945 GCF_029784135.1 Toxorhynchites rutilus septentrionalis
GAAAATACCGTTGCATGAACGGATGCGGTTGTCACTTTGGCGCACGAAAAATGGTACCATCGGTCGCAATCTTTGCACTGGACCATATAGAATTCGGCATTATTTGGTCGATCACAGGCGGCGCAATCATGCTCGTCACCTCGATCAACATCATCATTATTGTCCTTTTCGTGAGTCGATTTGTTATCCGACGGGTTAGACATTGCCTTCATAGCAGCGGCTTTTGTCATAGCTCGTGTTTGTCGAACAATCGATCTCTGCACTGAATCCATCTTGTATGGTAGATTCTTTAGTTTTTGTTCGTCGAAGTTTTGTTTCGGAATTCTTTAAGCAGACACTCGAATTTTCCGATTGATCAGCTAAAGCTGCAATAAATTTATTTTTATAATTCATCTCTATTTTTAATTCATTTAACTTACAATCTAGTATTCCTTATTATATTCGAGAACAAATTTATAATTTTCCTAATGTTTTGCCGAATCATCTAAATGTGGTTTTGACAATCTTCTTAGACAGTTGGGGTTTCTTGTTTTTGTTTATGGCTACTAACTACAGGGTGTAACATTGGCTATTGTTTTCTAACGTTACACTGAACAGGCAGGGTTACCATATCTACAGATTAATCTGTATTTATACAGATTTTTCAGATTTTTTGAAACCGAGAATCTGTAGGTACAGTTTACAGATACCGTCATCCGGGAGCAAATTGATCACCGGGGTGAAATTGATCAAACGTATAACTGAAAAAAAAATTCAGAGGTATTATGCAATTAAGTTTTAAACTTTTCTAATCTGACATGTTCAATAATCATCTGAAGGTTCTTTTTGTCAATGGTTCTCAACGAATCACTTATTAAATTGCATGCAAATTAACGTTTTTCTGGATAGCTTTATCGTTTCCATTTTTAACTATGGTAATAAACATATTTTCAACACATCAAAACAATATTTATATATTTATAGACGCTAAACATGTAAATTCACTTCTAGAGGATACTTGATGAGTTCAATAAGTAATCAAATACTTGTTGTTACTATTCAAACAAGTGAGAAAAAACTATTTTACAAAAAAACACCACGAATGACCAGAAACTTATCCCATCATGCGACATATCGATCGTCTTGGTTTGTCAAAACTAGCTCATTGGTGACCATTTTAAGGGTTTTTGGCCACATTAGGATGACATTCAGATCTGTGTTCAAATCGAGTTATGCAAAGACATAACCACACCTTTGGGTGGATTAAATAAGATTTTTGTAACCCCAAACCCTTGAATTATCATTAAAATGACCGTAGGTGAAGAAATAATTGATTTTCTATACATTTTTATGCATATGATACTAGAAAATTCTAAAAAATATAGATTGATCAATTTCACCCCGAAGTTACATTTTAAAATTTTCCAAATTAACGCTTAAGTTTTTTTTTAACAAAGCTTACCATAACGTTTTGTGGCCTAAGCACCAGTACTGATTTTAAAAATAATTGAGTATAAATCTAACAAAAAAATCGGAAATATTCACATTTTTCTAAATTTAGTGATCAATTTGCCCCAGATTTACGGTACCGTTATCTAGTATTCATAGTAGCACCGTTTTGGTTCGTGAATAAGTTCACAACACATTAAAATTCGTTTATAAAAAGTGTGAACTGATATATTGTTGCATTCATTATAATATTAGTATACTTCTTCGTTGTAGAGGGTGAGAGCAGACAAACGACCGCAAAGGGTTGATAAAGATGTCGATACAGATACAGATACAGATTTATGGTATTCGACGAGTCGAGTTTTATGGCAACTCTGGCCACGGGAACACATAATGGTTTCTGAGAGGGTTCTTAGAGGGCTATTTATTCCGGAGATTTTCAAACCAGCGGAAGGAGGGACCGAACACTAAACGTGAACCATGAATGTAAACTAAAATATGTAGTTGAAATGTATACGTTGTATTTCCTAGAGAAAACAATAAAAACTCACATCTTCTCTTCTGGACATATTCGAATAAGCCACTCCATGAGAACACACATTGAACTGCTCAAATGAATCGGTGCATTCGATTGAATCCGTGGCTCTAAGCCGCCCACTGAAATGAACCGCTTTGTCCATGACCTGTTCAGATTTTGCCACTTCTATTCTGAGATAGAAACAGGGTACATGAGAAACGCTACCACTTTGAATTATTCCAGTTTAAATGAAACTCATTCGATTCTAGAATGTGTGTAGGGTATGTTTAATAGGACAGGATTAGGCCTAGGTAATTTACAAGCATTGAAACAAACGCATAATTAGATAACAAAAACAAACATTCATTTTATTATAAAATAGATCAAAATAAAACTTAGCTTCTAAATTTGTTCGGAAGTTAGATAACAATTGGCATTTCCGGATTTTATTGTATATTTTCAATGCTTAATATTAGTTGCGTGATGCTGGTTAGTTCAGCCGAACAAGCGTTCTTAACGTTAGGGCAAAACTACTCACTGAGAACACAAAACATTCGGTTGCAAACATTTGCTGCTTTCCTAAACAATGTCTCTCTCTCTCCTCCGTCCCGCATCAACCTACAAACAGCTTTTCACCGTATGTTTGGTGATGATATTCTGATAGTAATAGGTCAACCCGGATATTTCCTGCGCGCCGCTCTTGAACGCACTTTCCAGAAGCGCATCTGTGTCACCAAGAAAATCGACGTCCAGCTTGGTGCTGGTTGTACTTACATTACCACTGTCTTCGCTCGACGTTGGCGAACTGTGGTGCTTGAGTACCTTCGGAGTGCTCTCGGCCACCACATTGTTGTTCCGGATGTCGTTCTCTATCTGTTCCAACTCCTCTGGTGTCAGCGCCAAAGTCAAGTTCTCCCTTCGATTGATCGAATTCAGAGCGGAGCTTGAACCGGAACTCATTACCGGGGAAGTTTGACTTCGGGTATCCACGATCTGGGAGGTATCCGAGTCCGCCTGTTCACTGTGCGCGGTCGGCGTGAGGAAGCTATTCTCCGACTCGTCGAATGAGAGGTTCGCCGTGGAAGCCGTTATAACAACTCCCGAGAGCAGTTTGATCGAGGGAAGAGCCTCCGGATCGGCATCCTCGGAGGAATCGTTATCCAGTGATCTTCGCTCGGCGGCGGATTCCACTCCCCACCAGGGCGAAGCACGACACTCGGAGGTGGTGTGATACGACGATGATCGCGACTGGGGAGTGCATGTGCAGTCCGATGCCGTAACGAATGATTCGTCCTCAGTAGATTTCATACTGCAGCTCCAGTCCTGACGATGATAAAATTTTATTTGTTTAGATAAATACAAATCATTCACAAAGTAAAATTACTCACATCGCTTTGATTGCCTCCGTCGGATCTCTTGTCCGACACGGCGGATACTTCCCCACTCGTAACGCCAGCTAGTTCATCATCAACCTCGTCGAACCCACCCTGGACATCCCTCAGCACACTGTCCAATGATTCAGCGATTCTCGAGACTTCCGCCAGCCGGGAGGCAATGGCTTCGCAGGCCATTATGTTGTCGGGTTCGGTAAGAATATTTTCAGGGCTCGCCATTCTACGGTGATGAAATTTGTCGATACGATTTATGTACAAAAACTACTATTCAATTATTCCTTCTTTGTCACAGTGAGAGTTGGATCCACTTAAAATATGTTTGATTTTTGCCAGAGAAATATAGCAACACTCTATAACTGAATCTCCGAAATAATCAACTCAAACAAACAATTGGCCAATGCTTTGACGAGTCACTCGACACAAATTGGAAACGCACACCTACAAGGCTTCGAGCGTGGAACGCGGCGTGCTCTAAAATAGATCAGCTGGTCAACTTAAATCAGTTTAACGAGTGCCGTGTCCAAAAGAAGCGGCCACCAGCTAACAACAAAACAACAGCCACAACAAAAACCAACTCAAGATTCCGCCCCGAAACGGACTGCGCGCGTCCGGTAAAAATCGCAAGAAATAACGAAAATGTTCTCCACTCGTAGGGAGAACCGTGAGACACCAACTGTCTGGCCGTTGCCCGGAGGAAAGTACGACTGAAACCGAGAGTGGTACAGATATGCGTTCTCGGTCGTGTTGCTTTGCCTCGTCGTTTCCATTTTGGTGAAAATTACATAAAATTCTGAAGCACTAGGGCAGGAAAAATGGGGAAATGGACAAACTTCGTCCGAGTTAAATAGTATGTTCTGTTCATAACATTTGAATGATTAAAAGGTTTATTCACAATGTTAACTCTTTATGGTGGAAACGGTTTATTTCCAACAATGTGGTTTGTTATGTGTTTTTTAGATGTCAGTGATATGTAAGATGTGAATCAATTTCTGAGAACATCGATCGGTGTTGATTTCAAAGATGATTTGGATTAAATATCTGATTCGGGACATGTTTCGTTGCCTATGGTCTGATCCGTGTTTGCCTTGTTATCTAAATCTATACTATAGATTCTATAGTATGTGAAAAGTTCAACCACCCCAACTCTTAATTTGAATACAGATATGATTATTCGATTATCAGTATTTCTTTTATATTTTATGTACTTATAATTTTCTAATCAAATGTGCTTGAAACTACCCTTACTTTAAGGAATTATGTCATGAGAAACTCCTGATTTTAACCCAATAGAATATTTTGTATGTTAAGTTTAAAGAAATTAATCCAAAAAGGCTTCAACAACTACGGCAAATAATTGCAACTGAGAGAAACTAGAACGCGTAAGAAACTATAAGCTTGTTGAATCAATGGCGCGGTGATGTCAAGCTGGTCACACGAAATATCAATTGAATATCCGGAATAAAATGGATATACGTTTTCGCTTTATTTTTTACTGTTATTCCAATCATCTGATCTCAAAAATTGACCAAGATTATTTCTATATCACTTGACTATGATTTGAATTTATTTTAATAGATGGAAAAATAAATATTCAGATAAAGTGTATTGCTTTATTTCGGATGATTATTTGAAAGAAATTTGAAAATTAGCCAGGGGTGGATAAACATACTGTATATGACAGATGATTGCATATTACGTGTCTGAACTCTACGTATCTGTTGAGCCATATTCCTTTACTACCAGTATTGATAAAAAATAAATTTCAATAAAATTTCAGAATTGGGACATGCTTAACATTAGACCTGATTATTGACTTATCATCCCATATTTCCTATGTCGTCAACAGCTCTGGAAGAACTCTCACTTCCAGAAATTTTTGACTTTCCGTGGCCGCTGGTTCAGAGTGCTAAAGTCTATCAGAGTTTAAACAAATTCTATACAATTTTCATTTATTTTACGTTAAACTTCAGCCATATTTCGACAAAATCCGGACAACTTTTTATATCAAATATGAAGTAATCTCAGGCAAAAAAAAGAACCCCCAGTAAAACCAATTATCTATATAAATAAAAATGTAAGGCGGCAAAATCAGTTGGTAAGCGGAAAACCCGAAGAAGGGTTTGTCCGATTTTAGCCTCCAGTATTTTGTTGTATTCGTCTCTTCCCGTAGATCAATGTAGTGGAGAGAAAAATCCGAAAATTTTCGGAAAATCCTGAAGGAAGGTCGGAAAATTCGGAATGGTTCAATTTGCGTCATCTATATTTCGTTGAATTCGTCTCTTCCCGTAGATCAATATAGCGGAGAGAAAAATCGGATAATTCGGAAAATAGAATTCCTATATGTTCTACAATTAGCTAAGCGTTGTTAGTCCATTTGATGTTGGCGCTAACGAAATTGATTTTTGTTCGAAAGTCGGAAAAAAATCGGATAATTCGGAAAATAGAATTCCTATATGTTCTACAATTAGCTAAGGGTTGTTAGTCCATTTGATGTTGGCGCTAACGAAATTGATTTTTGTTCGAAAGTGGAAAAGGATTTTCAGACGGAATAACGTATTCCTATATCTTCAATCTACATAAACAAAAATGGAAGGCCAAATGTGTTGGTATGCCCTAAACCCGAGGAAGGAACGGTCCGATTTGAGCTGTCTTTATTTCGTAATATTCTCTGTATCAAACATGTATTCCATGCAACGGAGAAACATGTTATTTCCAAATGCTTGAAATATCTTGAACGAGAATTGTGTCTGAAAATAATTGTATATTATGAAGACGAATTTTTGTAGAAGTACTAGACAATATCAGGGTAATCAATCAATGAAGAATTCAGTTATTGGACTCACTAATGTTCACTTAGTAAGAAAACGTGGATGTCTGAAAGTATTCAAATCAAAAAATCTATTTTGGGCGGGACGAAGTTCGTCGGGTCAGCTAGTCAGATTAATAAAAGTTCAATTCATCAATTCATTGTTTTACTACTGTATACAATTCGATAAGCATATTGCGGTAATCGGAAAGTTTTGGATACAAAATGTGTATTTAACACGTTGAGCTCGGATTGTTCTTGCTGCATTTTCCATTCAGTCCGCATCAAGAGCATTTGCACAATATCAGTGTCGGTCCCCGCTCCCAAAGATATTTATTGTATAAAAAGAAAATAGACAGAAATTTGACTGGAAAGTAGTCACATATCGTAGAATATCCCAAAACAAACCATATACTTTTTATATTTCCTTATTTTGTAACTGCCAGTCCCAGTGATCTGTTTTCTGCATCATATGCCTTAAGTGTCCGAAATATGATTCAGAACGGTAAACATAGTCCGACAATGTTGTAGCCCCAGTTATTTGAGACATCTTTGTATAACAACGTTTTTTTTCTATCTTTTGAAATAACCGATATAGCGCCTTTTTTCTAAGTCGCGTTAGGGTATTTTTGCTTTGATTTTTATATTTCAAATTCTAAATACAAACTATTTTAGACTTGTCAATATCTCAACTTCACTCAAAGTTATTGATATTTCTTCCCAAAAAATACGCTCTTTTCTTTTGTTTGTCCTTCTTTCAGGGGCAAACATAAAACGTGTTTGTTGACGGAATTTGAAAGCACAACTTCCACTCTAAATAATATGTGATTTTTAAAACTATGTTGATTTTTGTGTATTAACTCAAACTCAGAAAATTTAATTCATAAATTTTTGGGGTGAAACCCCTTCAATATCATTGAGTAGGATTAAGATATTGACAAATTCTGCATAGCAAAATATTGGTGTTGATAAGCTCTAAAAGTCGTATGAAGACAATTTTGATGTAGATTTTTAAATATCATGGTTACTCTAATGCAATTTAGATAGAAAAAGCTAAATACAACTTTTTTTTGGTGATATTTCTTTTTTAGACAAAAACTGTCTTCGACAAAGTTGTTACATACGGTAGAGTGCTCATTTTCATGTTATAAAAAATAGGAGCAGAAAAAATTGTGTACTCATAGCAAAAAGACGCTATATCGGTTATTTCAAGAGATAGAAAAAAACTTTGTTCTTCAAAGATGTCTCAAATAACTGAAGCTACAATATTGTCGGACTATGTTTACCTATGTAACTATATTTACCTCTATCTATAAAAATAAGACAGTTATATTTTGACGTAGAACTACGTCTTTCATTAAGGGTGTCAAATCAGAAAACAGGTCACGTTTTTATGAAATAAAGTTAACGTTAATAACTATTTTTGCCGCGAACGGATTTTGACGATTTACACACTAAACGAATCGAAAATTCCGTAAGATACATTAGAATCCCCTGGTTTGTAAATGGTTAAAATTCATGAAAACTTTAAGCGTATCCATTTTCCCATACATTTGTGTGCTTTCCCGAACAGGGCTGTCAATAACGAGCAACTTATCGACGACTAACGGAGGGGAAATCGTAGGATTTTAAGTCTCCGTGAACAAAGGAAAAGTAGAAGAATGAAGGGGAATACTTGCCTAGAGTACAGTGGATCTCGCTGAGGCAAACTTTCATTCGGCATCGGACTATTGAGCAATCCAGTTCACTTTGCTTTCGCTGCGTTTCGATCTAAGATTGGAGCCCACCAGTGGTAATCCAACTTGGATATCGTCGTTTGGTATTTCTGTTCGTTTTTCGCGTTTTCGCGAATGTATTGTGTTTTTCTTTCCGCGTCATAAATTGGACGCTTCGCGTAGTGTGTGATGAACACGAAGAAGAGAAAGGCAGGCTCGAGCCCTGCAAAAAACGAACGCATTGCCAGGGGCAATAAAATTTAGAGGCAAGCGTCATCTAATGATGCACGCGATGTTGGTGCAGTGAAAAGCGCTCGCACTGAACCGAGCCTTCGCGAGTGTGACACCGCATCGAACAACAGCGAAGTAGGCGATTTCGGCGCGTCGGTCGAAAATGTAAACGCCGTTACCCAGGCAGCAACCAAAATTAAGCTCCCCCCGCTGGTAGTTCACGATCGCTCTTGACGAACTCATCAGCGAATTCGCATCGATGGGCAGAGTACAAGCTGTGTGGCATAATTCAGTCTTTTTCCAAGCAGTTAACATTGTTTGTTCTCCGTCATCATAAGAGCTTCGTTGGTGCCTTTGAGAATGCATCAATGCATTAAACTGACGTTATGGCGAATCAGGCGTTAAGGTTGTGTACCAAAAAATATTTGGGGAATACCAAGCATCTTGAATGTCTTATTGGAATGTTATAAGTTATTTAGGTTCGCGTGCCAATCGCAAAACTGCCTTCCACTATGATTGCATTTGCGCTTATATTTATCATAATGAACCATTGGTACTGTTTTTGAGGTTATTAACAAAAAGAGTTTATTTCGCTTGTTTAGTCACCATGAAAGTAAATGTCGTTCTGGAATTTTGTATGTGATTAGGTTCCGCTTGCCAGTAGCAAAACTTCCTCCACTAAGGGTGACAGCTGCGCTTCTCTCGAGCATGAGAAAGTAATGCTACTTTCAACAACAACGCAACAGTTGTTTCTAAAATTTCATAGTATTATAGAATAATATCCGAAGGTATAAATAAGCGACTTATATAAAATAACAGCGTTGTTCTACGTCAACAATGCGGTCGTATCTTGGACACAACCTCCTATAATTTTTTTTATATCATCGACAATTTTGGGCACCCTATTTTTGATAACATAAAAATGATCGCGCTATCATATGTAACAACTTTGTCGAAGACAGTTTTTGTCTAGAGAATAACTGTCGAGCTCTAAATGCTAATTTCCACTTAAATGCATCTCCTGGACCATTGTGCATTGTTCACTTTTATCACATACATAAATTATAGCGCTCTGTAGCCAACTTTTTGTGACCAAGTGCACTGTTCTTGAAGCGGTGAAAAAGTAGACAAAAAATACCGATGTAGTTCAGAATATTATTCTGACGCACCGACGGCTTGTAAACATGTGTTATTGATCGACCGGAAGTAGGATCAAAACGCAAAAGTATATATATATATATATATATATATATATATATATATATATATATACGAATACAGGTCGGACTCGATTAACGGATGTTAAATAAAAAATAAGAATTTTTTCAATACCTTTCAGTAAATGGTATGACTGAAGTAGTATGGGGAGCGTTTACGAGCAAATGAAATGACAGAACATTTGTCGGCATTTAAACTCATCCGATTAGCTGAGCACCATTGGGATAAAATATTAAGTTCATGTTGAAGATAAGGTGCGTCTTCTGGACAGGTTATTACGCAGTAAAGTTTAAAATCGTCGGCGTATGAGAGCTTGAAACATTTCAGTATAAGGTAAAAATAGGAGAGATCCGATATGGCTGCCCTGTGGAACACCCGATGTGACTGAGAATGGTTCCGATATAGTGTCACCGATCTTGACAGACATTGAGCGACCAACCAGATAGGAATTGAGCCAGCCGAGTAGAGTTCTAGAACAACCGAGACGTTCGAGTTTTGCTATCAAGATTTCATTATTCATTTTATCGAAGGCAGCTGAAAAATCGGTGTAGATAGCATCGACCTGTTTGCGATCTTCAATGGTTTTGAATATGAAGGATGTGTAAGTGAGTAGATTGGTGCAAGCGGATCTCTTGGGCATAAACCCATGTTGAGTTTCAGACACGTAGCTTAGACAGTTGTGCATGAGAAAGTCCAAAACAATTAGCTCAAATAGCTTTGACGTGGCACACAAAGCAGCGATTCCTCTACAGTTGGAAATCTCACTTTTTTAAACACTGGGAAAACGAAAGATTTCTTCTACATACTCGGGAATGTTCTTGTCGACAGAGGGCGATGGAAAATAGTTGCCAATGGTTGGGAAATTGCAGAGCAACACCTTTTTAAAACAATAGATGGAATACCATCTGGACCTGGATTTGTTGAAGATTTCAAACGAGCGCAACTGGATTCAATATTGTTAAGCGATATCTGTGGATGTGGGCCGATGGCTGGGCGAAGTGGTACGTTGGCTGCCGCTTCAGACACCTGTTGTGGAATAAGCATTTCATCTGTGAACACTGCTGAGAATTGTTCCCTGAAGAAGTCACCAATCGATGAGAGAGAAGCATCTTCCTTTCTGCCCAGACTCATGGACAAAGGAAGACCTACCTCCTGTGTTCGTCGATATAAGACCAAAATTTCCGAAGGTTGAATGTGAGTTTCTGTTGTATCCCGTACAAATATGAAGCGAACAGCTTTTTATTGATCCGTTTGTATCTGTTGCTACAAGCGATATTATATGACCGTCCATAGGCATTTTGATTTCGCGACAGTTTTTTGAGGGCTGATCTTATATGCCTAGTACAAATTGGTGTTGTGTATTCAGATCGATTTCAACCAACACATAAACAATAGATGATAAACGACTGGAATTTTAGCAGCAAACTGGTCGAGTTATACATCCCCTTTCTGCATTTCGCCGAATTTGCATTTCGTTCGAGTTATAATTTCGCATCCCCTATTTCGAACGTTTTGTGCATTTAATGTTACAATCGGGGTGATAATGTTCACCATATATTTGTTGTTAAACGAAACGAGTCAGGGTCGAAATCAAACCCACAATCATGAATGAGAGGATCCGCAAATTTTCCTCCCCTATTCCCAAGTAGTTTAACCTATCTCAACCAACGGCCCTTTTTGTGCAACAAAAAAAGAGTATCGTTTTTAATACTTTATTAATAAATCACTGCGCCAATGTTGGCGTTCTGTTCCCTAGGCAACTGAAAATACTCGAATGTGCGTATACTATATATAAATATATAATTAAAGACATAGAGTATACGGACGCGAAACATCGAAAGAAGACAGAAATGGCTAGTGTCATTTTCCGTTTTCGTAGTTTCCTCCGTTTTGTATGACATTCAGCTGGCACAGAATGGACCGCCAGATGATTTACGGTGACGCTCGAACAAGTGTTTTGAAACCTGTCATTAATTTTCTCTTTGTTTGAACATGGTGTGAAAAACAAGCTAGCAGGTGATTGATTTGATTTTGTTTGTAAGAGAACGGATTATACGTTGTGCAACTGTTACCTTTCTGATTATCAACTCTCACTGCGTTGACTGAGAACACTGGAATAAGATGATACTCACGTTTCGATCCGATCGTCGAGCAGAAACGGCTCTTTCAGTCTAGTTTTCAGCAGTCTTCCCAGCCGCACCATACGACCAACTTCCACCAGCAATCGTTCCCTGCTGGTTAAACACTTTCGCAGTCTCACTTTCCGCCGATTGGCCTCTTCAATCTCTCCAATCCTTAAAACGTTCTCCTTCAGTTCGTACAACTTTGTACAGTGTTCCTCGACGCTCCGATGGAATACGGCTGAGACCCGCAATCGTGTCATCTGCTCCTGACTGACGGCTTGAAATTGCTTCCACGTCATCTGCAAGTTCTTCGTCATATCGATGTTCCGATCAGTGTCCAACTTGCAAGACTGTCGAAGAGCAAGTGAAGCGTTCAGTAGTTGGCAACCATAGTTGTAGGTTCCTTTGGCCGTTTCCTGAAAGGTCTGATGCTCCTCCTTCTGCGATTGAATCTCGTAAACATTCGTCCCCACGTGAGTATGCGATCGGATCATCACTTTGTACAGATCGTCCATCCACTGGAGTGCCGTTTCCGCGTCTTTTTCGTACTTGTAGATGTGCGTGATTTGATCGAGCGTTAGCTTCTGCAACTCCACACTCTCGACAAATATTCGAGATCGGGAAATGGTCGCATCGAGAATATCCCGTACATTCGCTATGTCTTCGCTGTAGTCAACGTCAACTTCCCGGCCGACGGCGTCCTTCACTGGCATCGAGAGGATATCGCTCAGCTTCTCACCTTCCTTGATGATTTCTTTTTCGACAGTGTCTAAAATGGGAATTTGTTAAAAGACTTTGTGCGAATATCACTTGTATGACTCACCCAAAGTTTGCTGACTATCCTTCAACTTCAGTAGCTTCGAATTGGCCAAGTCGAAATCCTCCACCTTATCGCCCATGATCAATGACTGAAAAACTTCGCTGGTTCTGTCGAAATACTCAGCAACCAGTCGAAAGAACCTTACCGACGTAATCAGAACGTTTCGCCTTCGCTCCAACCGCTGGGCGAAGCTTCGACAGACAAAATCCATCCACTCCCGCTGCGACAACAGATCCTTATAGGCCGCTGAGTCCTTCATCTTTGGAAAGTTATCAATTTTGTAGATCAACTCAGCGTAGAAACCGTACGTTTTCCAACACTGTAGCTCCAGTATCTCATGCTCCAGCCTCAGTTTGTCCGCCGTCGTTACGTCGTAACCCACCTTGAGCTGAGCATTGAGCATGGTTTCCGCCGTGGTCAGTATCCAGCTGGTCACGTACGAAACGCCCTCCTCCAGCGTTGCCAGCTCCCGGAGCTCCTCGACGTTGCGTTCCAGCTCGTGCAGCGCGACGTTAAGCGTGGACTGCTTCTTCTCGATGGTGTTCAGCATGTGCTGGAGCGACTCGCGGCCATCCAGTAGATCCTGCGATATCATTGGTTTTGTACTTTGGAGGTCTCCGAGATGGGAAATTAGTTTGTTGCCTGGAAAATGAATACAGGGTAACAATAAAAAGAACAGCATCACTTTTTAGTGAAAATGAATTGTTCTAAAATGGCGAGAAAATTTGATAAACATTTGTCTTGTAAATCAGTTGGAGCAGTTCATTTTTTCAGAGATTTTGGTAGCAATGAACTCCATTCTGATCATATGTTGTTTGTCATCAGTTTTATTTCCATACCTGTTTTCCATGTGGTTTTTCAACCATTTAACATCTGTTGCATTGCTGAAGTTTCATCAATGATAGGAGATAAACAAATTTTGTCATATATATATTCATTACTTTATTCAATATTCGCACTCAAACATTTCAAGTCAATTTTGATTACAATGTACACAATCAATGCATGTTCTCTTGAATCATGCATACGTCAATATCAGTTATTTTTGAGCGCGATATTTCACGATCTATATAAATTTCTTATCAAAAAACATCTAATTTCCGGACGATGCTGTTCGAGTATCTGATGTAGTACTTTTTGGTGCAATTTCCATTGTTTGGCAGCTAAGAACAATGGAAATATCCTACGCACATACTCAGTCAGCTCCATCGGAGAGCTGCTCCACTCATAGTCCCATACTGTATTCGGCTTCATCTGATAACCATATCGTCGAACCATTTTTTCGAGCACCGCCATATTGTCTCGAACATCGCATACATCCATTTCCTTGGCATGTTCGAGCAGTAGTTGTTCACTGTAGCGTTCCATTCGATAACGCCGTAGAAGAAATTCGATTTGTGCTTTACGGTAGTGGAAAAATCTGTCGATTTCATGCTCCGCGTGCGCAACTATTGTTGTAGCGGATATCATTTTTAATCTTCTCGGCCTTTTTTCCGCGAGTCTCTCTTGGATCCCTAGGGGCAGTAATTTTATAGCTCGGTGAGACAATGAGTTGAGTTCTGTTTCGGGTTCGGAATCCGAATTCGTCTCGGAATTGCGGATACTTAATCGAGACATCCTTTGGTCGAAATGTGACTTTCACTTTGAATGTTTACTCAAATGGCTGCAACGAAGTGTTCTTCTGCATTCGTTATTTGCATATGATTGAGTTATAGAGACGGGAGCAGAATATAGCTCACGTGAATAAAATACCCGTCTTCACAGATATTATTAGATCCTACCTACGGGTAGGTATTCAGTATTGTTGAAATGCACATCTATATGGCGATGGATGGTTGTATGTTACGAATGCTACCTCTGAAATCACACTTCATCCTGCTGATTTGATTGTATATTTACCCTTTTCTATCTAAAATGTTACTATGGTGAACAGTAGCGTAGTGTGCGGGCGGCAAACCCAGCATTTGCCGGGGGCGCTGACTCTTTGGGGCGCCAAAATCCAAGAATTTTCAATTGCAATTCTTTCCCCGTATTATATTTCAGGTTTCAATTGACTAAAAACATCCATCATGAGTAGTTGCTTCTGTCCGTACATGAAACCAATAGTCTCTCTTTGATTTTCGCAAAATTGATAAATCATCACACCATATTACACCAATACCCTTTTATTTTTTTGCAACGCATGCCTGGGCGCCCTTCCATGCTATGCATTGTTTAACTCTTTGTGGTCGTTTGTTTGCTCTCAGCCACCACAACAAGAAACCATGCTAATCTTATATTTTACTCAACCAAGTATCAGTTTATGTTTTTCCTAAACGAAGCTTGATGTCTAGTGAACCTATTTACGAAACAATACGTTGCTCCTAGGAGTAACACATAACGATTCACAGTATCAAACAAAGTAGTCACCCACATAAGACAACGCACAGTGCGTTGAATGCATAGAAATGTGGGACAAAAATCATAACAGACGAATTTCACATTAAATCACATTAAAATGCATTGTTATGTTAATACATATATACTATGGTGCCAATGAATGTATGGGAAAAATCGACCCTAAAATTTCAAAATTTACCCTATACAAAATGTTTACCACCTCAAAAAACATCCTATGCCAAATATCAGCTCAGTCGGACTTAAGGGTGAGTGGCGCAAAGCGGTCCAAGTTTGAGTTTTTTGAAAATCGAAAAATCACCCAAGGAAATCGGGGTATTCAAAAAAAAATTGATGCCAAATGTCTTAAAATTGCATGAAACGAGATCTAGTGTCGAGATCTAGTGTCATCTCGAAACATTTTTTCGATCAAAAATCGATACTCTGGGACTGGTTTTTTTTTCGGAGTACAATACGAAACACATGGTTTTAAATGCTAATAAAAATAATTATCTCGATTTTTCATTCAGAACTTGTTTCATTCGGAACTTGTTTTTTACAAATTTTTTTCGAGATAACAGTAAATCTCGACGAGTAATGCAATTTTAAGACATTTGGCACTAACATTTTTTTTTTTTTGGAAAACACCGATTTTCGGTGATCTTTCGTTTTTCAAAAAAACTCAAATTTTTACGTCTGTGACACTAATAAATGAAGCTCGAATGAGCTCATATTTTACAAAGGGTATATTATCGCGCAAATCAACATTTCGAGATAACTGTTTTATTGGTACCCAAAACCATACGTTCCGTTTCGCATTCCGAAAAAAAAAAGTCCCAGAGTGTCGGTTTTTCGACAAAAAAAAATTTCGTTTCATGCAATTTTAAGACACTTGGCATCAAATTTTTTTTTCGATACCCCGATTTCCTTTACTTACTTTTTCGATTTTCAAAAAACTCAAACTTACCCAAATACAATACGACCGGAAAGGGGTAACAGTTATTGCTCAAGGGCGAGCCCCTGAAAGGTCGAAAACTAATGAATGGTCGTGTTTTTTTTTTTGGATTTTAGAAATAAATGAAATATTCAGGTGCTTTGGTTATTGTTTAATGTATATTTGTATTCGGGTTTTTTGGTTATTGTTTAATGTACGAATAATGATCATTACGCTGATGACAGCTGGATGCGTATATGCTGTCTGAAAATCGATACCTTGCTGGTGGTATTGGCTCTGAAGCAATGAGGTGTCGAATTCAAATAAATATTTTGACACTTTAGGACCTAAAACGTCACATAGGGGTTTTTGAAAATTAATAAAAAAGTCAAATTTTTTGTCAATTTTTTATTTGGAGTGAGGGAAAAGCCCATTTAAGTTTGGCTCATGGCTCATTTTTTCTTAAATGGGCATAAAACCTTTTAAGCATCAACAGATTTAAATAATCCTTATGACACATACTGTACTTACATTCGATAAAAAATAGTTATTTTTCATGAAAGATCGGTGTTTGAAAGCTTATAAAAATCTAAAAAATCTAAATACAACTCGACGAATCAACTGATACCGCTTAGTTATGTGTATCCATAAGGATGTGTTTGCAGGATATGTCTAATAAAGAAGTATTTTTAACAAATTTTTATCAATGGAGGAACAGACTAGTTGTCGTTCAAATCCTTCATCACTAAAACATGATTTCCAATACAAAGATTGGTATCGATTACGATTGATGGAACTCCTTCGGAAAATTATTATTACACCCCGAGGTGCCATTTTTTTAAAGGGATGAATATATAATATCTGCCAGAAAATCATATCCTCAATGATTATAAGTAGGTGCATGATCTCGTTTTTCATCATGGGGAAGCAAAATAATTAAATTTGAAACATCAAGGAAAAAAGTCACAGGAGGGTTCTGTTCGAGACACGACCGCATAGTTGACGTAGGATTCCGCTAGGCTACCTGTTAATTTTGGATATGCTTGAAGAATTACATCGTTAAACACTTTGATAATGATTTAGTGACACTGAAAAAGATGCCGAATGCGATATGATGAAAACCGCACTTTGTAACCCTAGACGAGATGCCTTCTGTATTGTGTATAATGATATAAAGAAAAAAATCTCACCAATGTAATATAAAATAATTATCAATACCGAACACAATTATCAATTTTTGTCATCAGTAAACATGTTACCTTAATACAGTAGAACCTCAATTATCCGTGAGCAGATTATCCGCGAAAGTGAGTTCACTTGTAATTCTATAGAACTTCACGAAATTTGCCAGTGAGCGGTAGGGTCTTGTTCTTTTGTTTTGGTCATATCTTTCACATTATCTTATCACTGGTGGAAACGACCCTACAGATGGATAGTTTAATGATTTCTGTATTGATGAAACATAGTGCTCATGCTTAAATATCATTTTTGTGTCTGCACCCCATGTTTAGCCCTTTATTGCGTTATCCGCGATTTTCGTAATCCGTGGTGAACTAGCCCGACTATTCCGCGGATAATCGGGGTTCTGCTGCATAGAGGAAATATATTTGAACTGGAAAAAGTAATGTTCTTTTATAATTTTCACTTTCTGCGTGTTTATTCAACCCAACGCGAATTTTAATTGGTCTAACAACACGTAATACTATATGTAGAGCATATGAGAAAACACTTTCCCAATTTTTCTCGCCATAGGAACATTTCTAATTCCAAGTCATTTTTAACACAACTGCTACCATACAATTTTACACTTACACTTGTGCTTAATTTTTCACAATACACTATCGGTCATTGATATGCAATTTCACGAAGCAACCAATATTAAAGTTCCAAATTTAAATTTTATTTGCTAGAATTAACCGTATCACTTACATTACCTTCAATATAAAAATGGCCTCGACTTGCATAAATTTACAATGCCGATTTTCCCGGACACCTTGGTTTTGATGTCTCTGTTAGGAAACACTTTTCGGCAGGAAAAAAAATTCCCACTACTTCCATGTATTTACAATGCCGATTTCCGCCGGCTAGCATGGTTTTGATGTCTCTGTTAGTAAACCGCCGCATGTGTCGTCAATTTCGACCAATCAGAAGTGAGTATTTCCGGTAGGATAGTGGTTGTGAATTTTTAATTGTTCAATGATAGTTTCATGAAATATATTATTTTACTCTATGTAAAAAAAAATTAAGGAATGCCGAAATCCATTGACGCAAAAACTTCATCAATCCATTATGAAATGGCTGAGCAATAAGCGTTTGAAATTGGACATTTTTCACGATGTGCTCGTTTTTAGATTTTCAATTTGTACCCCAATATGTTCCAGAAAGACGTAATCCTACGTCAAAAACTGAAAACACCCTTAGAAGCACAATTTAGGAGACGAGATTTAAAGCAATTCGGGAATATTGCGACTAAATCAGCAGATTCAAACACATGAATACGATCGTTATGCAGATTAAATTTCTTTGTTACGAAATGAGTTCGACAGAAGTTTTGAAGATATTTCAAAAATAATATAATTCATAGCATAATTCATGTCATTTCCATTCAATCATAGAATCAACCTAGAAGAAATATCAATGAAATTAAAAAGCATTAATTGAAAATGAAATCTTCAATTTTTTAATAGCTATATATTTTTAAAATCAAGAGAAATGGAGCTCTTGATTTCAAAAGTATTTCAGTTCCTAAAATATATTTACTGTACTTCTTGGAATTTACTTTGAGAGGAAATGTGTTGTTGATAATTTTTTTCCGAGATACTTATACCCCAAAACAATATTTTCTACAATGAATACAAATGAATCAAAAGATCGCTCTCCTTGGACAGATTACTGTTTGCAAATAAATTTGAGCGTATTTGAACAAAAATATGAAAAATATGTTGAAAATATACAACCTAATGTTTCAAGCGCTTTATCAGATACAAAACAAATATTCAGAATACAATGTTTTGACGTAGGATTACGTCTTTCGGGAACATATTGGAGTACAAATTGAAAATCGAAAATCAAGCACATCGTGAAAATTGTCCAATTTCAAACGCTTATTGCTCAGTCATTTCATGATGGATTGATGAAATTTTTGCGTCAATCGATTTCGGCACTCCATAACAATTTTTTATAATAAGAAAAAATTATATATGTCATGAAAATAACTATCGAACAATTGAAAAATCTCAACCCCTATCCTAACGGAACTACCCACTTCTGATTGGTCGAAATTGACGACACATGCGGCGGTTCCCTAACAGAGACATCAAAACCAAGCTGCCCGGGGGAAATCGGCATTGTAAATACATGAAAGTAGGGAGGACTTCTGTTCCTACCGAAATGTATTCCCTATCAGAGACATTAAAACCGAGCTGCCAGGGGGAAATCGGCGTTGCAAATACATGAAAGTAGGGGGAAACGATTTGTTCCAATTTCCATAAGTAAAAAACCAAGGTGTATTCCCGCTCGAGAACGGGTCGTTAGGTTTAAGCTGTCTGTGTTGTTGTGTTCAACTTCACCCAAAGAAAGTTTATACGGCGAGAAAAATTGGAAAAGTGAAGAAATATTAGAAAAAGTGATTTCTCATATGCTCTACATATAGTATTAGGTGTTGTTAGTCCAATCAAAATTCGAATTGGGTTGAATAAACACTCAGAAAGTAAAAATTATAAAAGAAAATTACCTTTTCCATTTCAAATATGTTTTCTGTATATTAAACTAACATGTTTTTACTGATGAGAAAAATTGATAATTGTGTTCGGTATTGGTAATTATCTTATATTAATTTTTTCTTTATTTCGCCCATACACATACACAGGAGGCTCGTCTAGGGTCACAGAGGATGGTTTTCATCATATCTTGTTCCACTTCGACATATTTTATCTGATACGCACCATCCAACGACTGTTTACCATCCTTCTGTCATCATCACTCGATAAACACTGGTGGAGTGAACAAACAATACCCAACAACCAAATAAAACGGCCCTTTTCAGGAGGCCACTAAATCATCATCAAAGAGTTTAACGATGTAATTCTTCAAACATATCCAAAATCAACAAATAGCCTAACGGAATCCTACGTCAACTATGCGGTCGTGTTTCGGACACAACTTTTAGTGTCTTTTTATAATAAAATTGTTCGCTGTAAAAATGAACACATAAAAAACAAAAGACCCAATTGTTATTATAACTAACTAGTTTTTGAGAAGTCATCATTATTCTCTGTATCTAAAAAAAACGTTTTAAAATCATATACTTCTTATTAACGGTCACATAAAAATCAAATTGTATTGGTAGTCCGCCGTCTGCTTTTGGAATTAAATAAGTAAAAAAAACTTTTTAAGTTAAACGGTTTAATTGTGATTAAACATAATAATGATTAGAAATAATTAAGCAAGTAGCAGTTAGCAGTTATCACACCTCTTCTTCATTAGTCTAGGGCAGAGGTCCTCAAAGTGGTCGATATCGACCCCTTGGGGTCGATAACGATTTCCCGGGGGTCGACATGAACGAAAATTGATTTTGGGGGTCGACGAGGCCTAAAAATTGACCCCCTGTAATTAACACAAGTTCTTGTTTGAAACATTTATGATACAGTATAAGTTGTGTTACATGATCCAAACAGATTTCTAGTAGAAAGTATTATTGTTGTACTTTTTAAACACTCAACAAATTGATAAGCGCGTATAAGTTCGTGTAAGATGAAACATTTGGCAAGTGCATTTGACATTCGCGTTTTGGAATTTGTTGGGACTTGAATACACTCATTTACTAATTTAATTCAAGAGATTACATTAGTAGAAATAGAGAAAAAAAAGAAGGTGATTTTTTTAATTAAAATGTATTATTTACGTGTTATTTTTATATATTTTTTTCAAAAATTAATTGTCTACTCTAGTATTTGTGAATAATTTGTATCAACTTATTTACAATTGAATTAATATTTGTATAATTTTACATCTATCTATTTAGTTGAACTATGATGATTGTCTGTAATCTTCCAGACTTTGGCAAAGCATCCAGATATCCAGACCATCCTTTGTCTAGTCCGGACTTTCCGCACTTTGCCCAATTTTTTTCAGATTTAAAAAAATTGCAATTAAATTCGACTTTATTGAGTTCGTTCAGAAAGCTAGTTTGTGCTAGTTTTATTGAAACAGTTATTCAAAATGGCATCACTGGTTTTACCAAAAGAATTGGGAAGCAAGACTGAGCTGGCTTTCTCAAAGCACCGATTTCTACAAAGTATGTTGTAAATACATAAAGTGTCTTGGAGAATTGAAGGATTTCTTGAAGCATGCTGCGACTGAGAAGCACAAAATGAACTGCTGTGATCACGAATGTTCTCGGAGATGGTCAACACGAGGAGCCCATTAGTCATTTATGAAGCAATCTGTTCAGTTTGATTTTCGAAGAAATAGTCACTAGCCTCAAAATAGCCAAACACTGTTTGTCCAGAGGTCAAACAATTGACACTTTTTGACAGTTAAAGTTTGGTTTGAAATTTGTACAAATACTATTTTGTTACCCACTCTTCAATTATGAACAGTGACAAACAATGTCAAACATCGAACATGAAAAAATTGTATACCAAATTTATTTAATTGGATATAGAGCTTATGGGGCAAGGACCATGACTTCGCCAGGCAACTTTCTTGGCACTTTGCTTAAAAGAGATTGTCCATCGCTTTTAATTATGAAGTATATTTGCTATAGTTCTGCCTAATGCTCTTCGATACGAGTATTCTACGACGTTCATGGTATTGGATATTGTGTTCACGAATGAGTTCCTGCAAACGCTAAAACATCTGAATGAAGTTGCGTTTCACCAACAAAATAACGAGAGCTTAGAAAATGTGTAGGTTGGGTCAACGGCTCAACAATTCATTAAGAAGTACGTAAACGATGGAAAAATATCTGTTGATCGGCTCAACGAATTAAATGCTAATGTAATGCATCAACTTCAACTTCAACGACTCGGTTATGATAAATCAGACTATGCAGGACCCGTCCAATGTCATCAGAAGAAAACTTCAAACTACGCTGTTCTAAACCCTGGCTTAACCCTCCATAACGCCGTGGAAACTAGGCAAGTAAACGACTCAAACACAATATCTTTAGTCTAGCGAAAAAAAATATTGTTATATAGACTTACGAAGAAAAAATATAAAATTTGAATTTTTCATCAATTACATCATTTTTTATTGATGAAACTGCATGAACCTACACAGCAGATTCTAAATAGAACGCTCACAGTGAAAAACTTATCAACATGTTGCATGTTCAACGAAACTAAACAGAATTTTTCGCCGGCGCTCTGAAATCGTGTTTTTTTACATAAAAAAGACCCCAAATCCCAAATCAATATCGTACATTTTTAGCAGCCCTAAAAAATTGAATATTGCCAGAAAGAAGTCTTTGGTTGAGAAAAATATTGAAATAATATTCCAAGTGCGGCAAAGTTATTTTTTGGTGGTGGCAACATAGTTGTTACGACCTTATAACAGGCCAACCAACCGCAAAGTATTTAAATTAGTAAGAATTTTGTATGAATAAGACAAAAAACAATAAATATATATATTTTTTTAATTTGGCTGTAAGGGTCTGGAGCATTAATTAATTCTGGAAAAGGGGTCTATTGCCCAAAGTAGTTTGAGAAACCCTGGTCTAGGGGATTGATAAGACTAGAATAAAATCGTGGGACATATGATGAAGTCGCTAGTTGTGGATAATGGAAATCTAACGTGCCCCACGATTTAATTTTAGTTTTATCAATGCCCTAGACTAATGGAGGAGAGGTGTGATAACTGCTAACTGTTACTTGCTGAATTATTTTCTAGCTTTTAGTACATTATTATGTTTAATCACAATTAAACCGTTTACTTAAAAAGTTTTTTTTACTTATTTTATTTTCTAATTTTTAGTACATTATCTGTTTCATTAGAATATGTCTCTACAATAAAACCATTGTACTGTATTCTATCATTCAAAAAATTTCATTTGATACCGATATTGAGTAGATTGTAGAAAATACATAGTGTGTTCTCCTCATATCTCCTGTGTTCTACTCATATCTCAATCAACCTTTTTTTCTGATGATATGGAATCAGCTATTTTGTAGCGGCGGCCAAATTGAATTTTTCAAGATAAGCAGTTTTAAAATGACAGCAGAGATAAAGGTATTTTATAAATTCGGTCAGTTCCTATTGGTCGTATTTCTATAAATGTGGGACAACCCTACAGACATACGAACAGTTCAAGCTAAATAAAACCGTTTAATAAAGTAACTTGCTATTTTGTGATTGCGGCCATCTTGGATTTGGATTTTCCATGATCTATTGTGATCTACTATTCAAGCCCTTTCATTTGATACCCGTATATAATCGGGTTTTGAGAAAATATGCAGCCCGCCGTTTGATAGTGGCAGTCATCATAGATTTGCATTTTTCATAAATATCTGTTTTCTACTAGTCAAGCCCTTTCATTTGATACCCATATTAATGGGGTTTTGACATAATATGTAGTCCGCCATTTTATAGTGGCAGCCATCTTGGATTTGCATTTTTCATAAATAACCATGTTCTACTAGTCAAGCCCTTTCATTTGATACCCATAATAATAGCGTTTTGAGAAAACATGTAGTTCGCCATTTTGTAGTGGCAGCCATTTTGGATTTGCATTTTTCATGAATAACGGTGTTCTACTAGTCAAGCCCTTTCATTTGATACCCATATTAACGGGGTTTTGATATAATATGTAGTCCGCCATTTTGTAGTGGCAGCCATCTTGGATTTGCATTTTTCATAAATAACCGCATTCTACTAGTCAAGCCCTTTCATTTTATACCCATATTAATGAAGTTTTGAGAAAATATGTGATCCGCCATTTTGTAGCGGCTGCCATCTTGGATTTTCAAGATCATGAAATACGTAGTTTTATAATGACTACAGAGATAAAGGTGTGTTCCAAATTTCAGATCAATCGATCAACAGGAAGGGGGTCAAATTTCTATTAATGTGGGTCAGCGCAACAGACAAACATGTTACAAACATACAAACATGCAAACCTACAAACATACAAACATACAAACATACAAACATACAAATATACAAACATACAAACATACAAACATACAAACATACAAACATACAAACATACAAACATACAAACATACAAACATACAAACATACAAACATACAAACATACAAACATACAAACATACAAACATACAAACATACAAACATACAAACATACAAACATACAAACATACAAACATACAAACATACAACTGACGAAACGTAGTTCCGCATAGCGTTACACTCTCAATAACTCTCCCAAGATACACCTAGGTACGAGAAATACACAGATGAAAAATATTGGCACTGTACTCTTAAATTGCCTTCAGTTGACGTGACGAAATCGTGTTTATATCTCCAATGCTGTCAAAACGAGTCCCACGAAGCGGTAATTTGAGTTTCGGAAATAGAAAAAAAAATCTGCCCACGTCTCGTCGCCGGTAATTATGCATTGGATGAACGTGGATCAGAATCAGATCGTTCAAGCATGTCTTCAACCACTTGATTGTGTGGAAATTTCCGAAATTTCCGGGTTCTTTTGGCACTAGTCGTGCTACGACTTTTCTCTTACCCACAATATGACGAATGGTCTCGTGAGAAATATTTAATTCATAGGCTAGCTCTCTTAAACTTGGTGAAGACTAGCGGCGTGAGAAACTGAATTTGAAGTTATACCTGTCATAAATATCCTATCGTAATACCTACGTATATCTTAAGTCTGATTTACACGTTTGCCAGTAGCAGGACGCCAGTGAGCCAGTATACTTGAACGATACGCCAGGGCTAGAATTCCAATTGAGTGGTGCTGCGCGTTTATACACATTGTAACCTTCGGTAACACACTACCTTTGCAGCTCCGCCACAAACCAATTCAACCATATCTTTACTGTTGCAATTTACTGTTGCAATTCATCTGTCATTTGACATATGATTTGCATACGGGGAGAAGCGGTCGTTAAACAGGAAACAAGTTGTGTGAACTTTATAGGTATGTTTCCAGAAGTTGGTTATTAGATGATTGGCAATTGTTTGTTCGGTCCCACGACATGTTATTTGTTCTCGTTTTAAACGGTAAAAATAAATAAATTAAAAAGAAACCGGTCAGTATGGTAAAATCTGGTTAAAACAATAATCTTACCTTAACATACAGTTACAATAATAGATATAACAATAAAACAAAGGAACAGCGGACATCCGTATAAAATAAACACGTTAAAAAATTGATTAAATATTGATTAAAAACTAGTTCACAGGTCAAAAAATAAAATGGTAACTTCACATGTACTAATGATACCTGTTGGTCAGGTCCGACCAACGGGCCTTTATGTGTTGGCTCATTCCTCTCGCCCGGGAACGTTTTACAAGGTCACACAGAAGGAGGCCCTGACGAGGGACAATCAACTAGGTTATTGGCCAACAAAGACACCTTCAGTATTTCAAACTGAATTGGCAGATCTACCCGCGCCGAGCACGAAGACGACCCACAAAACTGCAAGTACAGTGTTGTCATCCATAAAACCTTTTTCACATACACCCACAAACAAAAAACTATCTAAATAAATAACGATTCTAACTACATTCTATTTTATACACTACCACGGCAAACAGTCCTTAATTAGTCTTTTTCGCTTTGTATCATCCGTCATTCGGGTTCGAAAGGAACCACAAAGCCTCGCTCGGAGACAGTTATCAGAACAACTAGCCTAGAAGCCTTTGAGCCTAAGTTAGTGGGACTCGAGTTGGTAAGAACCGTGGGCGGTGCACGACTTGTAGACTCGTGTTTTCTCACTGCGTGTTCCAGCTTACTGACTGTTCTGTCGGTCCCAATAAGGTTTGAAATGAAACACTGCTCGACCTAAAGAGTCTTTTCCCGGTAACATTTGGGGGAAACAATATTTTCAGCTACAGGACAGCTTGAGATTTTTCACACGCGTTGATGAGCATTATGCGTGCCGAAAAACTACTTGCACTAGTCACGCAAGTATAGTATAATTATTCGTGTGTTACTGGTACCAAAAAATAGAACCGAGTGTTAACATGGTTCTAGTTACTATTTTGAATGTGAATCAGGCATTATAAATGCAAGAATGTGTTTTCTAAGGACTTTCTTTTCGCCTTTTCTCAAAAATGACTTTTTTCAAAAATTCATAACTTTTGAACTACTGGACCTATTAAGATGATCAATATAAGCAATATAAAGCCGATTACTTAGTCTATATTGGAAAAATATTGCACTTGCCAAAAATTTGGATTTTGTTTTCGTAATTATTGATTGTATTTGTTGTGTTCATGACTTTGGGCTAGAGGGTGTTATAGGGTGTTATACAGCCGTGGAGTTGCCGGCCTAGAATAGCACTCCGGGTCTTGGTCCCTGTCCCTGTCGTATGAGGCGACTAATCGGGTGACAACGCGAGTAAGGGCGCGGTAAAGCCTATTGGAGATTGCACGGGGGAAATACCGTGTACAGGAGCCACGAAAGGAGTGCCAAGCACATCAGGATTGACGCCAGTAAGATCCTGATTACGACATACTGGCTACGACATAGAAAACGGACACGATACGGAAACGATTTCAACACGACGCTAAAGGCTGACAGTCATGCTATCCTGTTCCCTGAGTAAGGAAGGGTGACACCTTCCTGAAACGGCGTGTAGGCTAATAGTGCGATTGCCCCCGTCCCGGTAATAACTTGGCAAGTCTTCGGGTACGTTCAATGCTCGTCTAGGCTCAGGCACTAGGTACTAGGCGTCAGATGTCACATTCCTGACTTGCGCTGATCTGGCTCTGAACACGGTCCCTATGAAGGACCGTGTCAACCCCTGCATGGCCTCACTGCTTGCATAGACAACCATGGGATCACTGATAGCGACTATGTACAACGAGCGGAGATAGCGGCCCGAAGTTGGGACCCAACAGACATGAATATCATCGAACAATTCAACAGACGAAACGACGGTAATGAAGACACACCAACGGGAGAGGCGAGCGTGTTCGCAAGGAGCGGTAAGCTCCAGAGATCACCAATTCGCAACCAGACAACCATAGCGAATCCTATAGGACACCAACAGCATCCACAACAAGGAGAGACTAGCCTGATACAAGTGCATAAAGCCAACACCACCACTTCTTTAGAAGGGCTGCAGGTCGGGAGGTCAAGCTTGATGGAGGTCAAGAAAAAAGTGAACGAGCTCTACGAGTTCATTAAGGACAAAAACAATGTCCATACTAAGATCAAACATTTAGTCACAAGCATCAAATCCGCCGTTACGGCTGCTGACCGCGAACAGAAGGAGATGATCACGCGAGCAGAGGTTGTTGAAAAAGCACTCGCTGAAGCAAGGGAGAAGATGTCCGTCGAGATACAGGAGACGCCTAAGACGCCACGAAACCCACGATCGGACAAAAGGAAGAGGGATACCCCAGGGGATGAAGAAGACCTGAAGAAGGTTAAAAATGACAACCTGGAAAACAAAAAGGAAGGTGAAGGCAGTGGATGGCGAACTGTCGAAAAACAGACGGAGAAACGGAAGAAGAAAGAAGAAAAGAAGAAAGGTGTGCAGGAGACAAAAAAAACCAGGCCCAGACGCGAGCGAAGTAAGGGAGATGCTCTGATCGTCGAGGTGAAGGAAGGAGTGACTTACGCATCACTCCTGCGGAAAGTGAGAGACGATCCGGAGTTGAAAGAACTGGGAGAGAATGTGGTGAAAACCAGGCGCACCCAGAAAGGAGAGATGCTCTTCGAGCTCAAGAGGGATCCGGCGGTCAAAAGTTCAGCCTTCAAGGAACTGGTTGCGAAGTCGCTCGGTGAGGAGGCGAAGGTGAGGGCTCTATCCCAGGAATCAGTGGTCGAATGCAGAAATCTCGACGAAATCACGACAGACGAGGAGTTAAGGCGCGAGTTAATAGAACAGTGTAAGCTGGACAATACACCAATGACGATCCGTATGAGGAAGGCGTATGGTGGCACGCAGACGGCGTCGATACGGCTCTCAACAGTCGCAGCCAATAAGATGGTAGAAACGACCAAAATAAAAGTTGGCTGGTCGGTTTGCTCGCTAAAGATGGTGCCCCGGGTGGCCAAGCGGATGGAGAGATGCTTCCAGTGCATGGGCTTTGGACATCAGGCAAGAAGCTGCACAGGCCCCGACAGGTCTGAACTGTGCAGGAGATGCGGTGAGAAAGGGCATGTTGCGAGAGACTGCACGAAGCAACCGAAATGCTTGCTCTGCAAACCAGAGAACGGCAGCGACCATGCGACAGGAAGCTTCAAGTGTCCCTCGTATAAGAAGGCGTTAGCAGAATCGCAGTAACGGAGATAATTCAGATCAATCTGAACCATTGCAACACAGCTCAGCAACTGTTGTGGCAGTCGACAACAGAGACAAAATGCGACGTTGCAATCATAGCGGAGCCGTATCGAGTACCCCGTGATAATGGCAGCTGGGCGACGGATAGCTTAGGGATTGCTGCAATACAGGTGATGGGCAGATATCCTATCCAGGAAGTGGTTGGAGGTTCACACGAAGGTTTCGTAATCGCCAAAATTAATGGAATCTTCATGTGTAGTTGCTACGCACCCCCGAGATGGACAACTGAGAAATTCCACCAGATGCTAGACGCAATGACCGAGGAACTAATCGGTAGAACACCGATCGTCATTGGAGGCGACTTCAACGCGTGGGCGGTGGAGTGGGGAAGTAGATGCACCAACATCAGAGGGTACAGTCTACTGGAAGCTCTAGCAAAGCTGGAAGTAACGTTACTAAACGAAGGTACCACTAGCACTTTCCGGAAAGATGGGCGCGAATCCATCATCGACGTTACTTTTTGCAGTCCGTCGCTGTTGGCGAGTACGGAGTGGAAAGTGTGCGAGTCGTATACGCACAGTGATCACCAGGCGATCCGGTACAGAATCGGTCAACGGAACCACGTGCTAGTTCGGAGGACAACAAGCGGTGAGCGGAAGTGGAAGACGAATGCTTTCGACAATGACCTTTTCGTCGAAGCACTTCGTCTAGCTGGCGGAGCTTCAGATTGGAACGCAGAAAAGTTGACAGATCTACTGGTGAGAGCATGCGACACTACCATGCCGAGGAAAGTTGTACCAAAAAATGGAAGACGCCCAGCTTACTGGTGGAACGACTCTCTTCGCAACCTTCGCGCTAGCTGTCTTCAAGCCAGAAGACGCGTTCAGAGAGCACGAAATAGCGCTGATAGAGAGGAACGAAATACGGTGTACCGAGCAGCTAGAGCCGCCTTGAAACGGGGAATTACACTGAGCAAAGAGAACTGTTTCAAGGAGCTGTGCCGAGATGCAGATGCCAACCCATGGGGCAACGCGTATCGAGTCGTGATGGCGAAGATCAGAGGACCTGTGACGCCCGTCGAATCGTGTCCCGAGAAGCTGAAGGTCATTGTGGAGGGTTTATTTCCGATGCATGATCCTACGATATGGCCACCGACACCGTACGCCGAAATAGCTACCGAACGTTCTCAAGTTTCCAGTGAAGAACTGGTAGCAGTGGCGAAGAGACTGCAGGTAAACAAGGCGCCCGGCCCCGACGGAATCCCCAACGCGGCCTTGAAAACGGCGATTCAGGCGTTCCCGGACATTTTCAGGATAGTGCTACAGAAATGCTTGGATGATGGTCACTTTCCTAAGAAATGGAAGATCCAAAAGTTAGTGTTGCTGCCAAAACCAGGAAAGCCCCCGGGGGTACCAACATCCTATAGGCCTATATGCCTGCTGGATACTCTTGGGAAACTCTTGGAAAGGATTATCCTCAACAGACTGACGAAATGTACGGAGAGTGACCATGGTCTGTCAAAGATGCAGTTTGGATTCCGGAAAGGTAGGTCCACCGTTGATGCTATCCGGACAGTGGTTGAAAAGGCAGAGAAGGCGTCACAGCAAAAGCGGAGGGGCGACCGACATTGTGCTATAGTAACGATCGACGTGAGGAATGCTTTCAACAGCGCTAGCTGGGAAGCCATTGCCGAGTCCCTACACCGTATGAAGGTTCCTGGGTACCTGTGCAGAATTCTAGGAAGCTACTTCCAGAACCGCGTCCTAGTCTACGAGACGAGCACGGGGCAGACAACGTTGAATATAACGGCCGGAGTACCACAAGGCTCTATCCTGGGCCCAACGCTCTGGAACGTAATGTATAACGGAGTACTGAATCTGAAGCTTCCCAAAGGCGTGGAGATCGTGGGCTTCGCGGATGATATCGCTCTCACAGTGGCAGGCGAGACACTCGAAGAGGTGAAGATGCTTGCAATCGAGTCCATCGTCTCAGTAGAGAACTGGATGCAAGCAGCGAAACTGCAGATTGCTCATAATAAAACGGAAGTATTGTTGGTGAGTAACTGCAAAGCCGTGCAGCGAGCGGAAATCACAGTCGGGGAACACGTGATAACTTCTAAGCGTAGGTTGAAATACTTGGGAGTTATGATCGACGACCGGCTGAATTTCAACAACCACGTCGACTACGTCTGCGAGAAAGCAGAGAAGTCCATTAGCGCGATAGCGAGAATAATGCCGAATAACGCAGGACCTTGCAGTAGCAAAAGGCGTCTCCTGGCTGCTGTATCCTCGTCCATACTGCGGTACGGAGCACCAGCCTGGTCGGCGGCTCTCGAAACCCACCGGAATCGTAGAAAACTGGACCGTACGTTTCGGCTCATGGCGATGAGAGTTGCGAGCGCGTATAGGACGATCTCGTTGGAGGCAGTCTGCGTTATCGCCGGCATGATCCCTATTGGCATCACTCTGGCGGAAGACAGAGAGTGCTACAGACGAAAGGAAATCAGGGGTATCCGGAAAACAGCGAGAGTAGAATCACTCTTGAAGTGGCAGCAGGAATGGGACACGGCGGAGAAAGGCAGGTGGACGTATGGGCTCATACCGGTACTATCGACCTGGCTGAACAGGAAGCACGGGGAGGTGAATTTTCATCTGACACAGTTCCTGTCTGGACATGGCTGCTTCAGGCAATATTTGCACCGGTTCGGGCACGCAACGTCGCCACTCTGTCCGGAGTGTGAAGATGTGGAGGAAACACCAGAACACGTGGTATTTGTGTGTCCCAGGTTCACCGCAAGACGCGAGGGGCTGCCTGCCCTTCATGCCGGGAACATAGTAGAGAAAATGTGTCGCGACGAGGGCACCTGGAACGCTGTGAACAGTGTAATCATACACATCATGTCCGAGCTACAGCGGAAGTGGAGGGCCGACCAGCGTAGTAATAACCCCTGACCATAGAAGAGGAACAAATGCGAGGGCTGTTGCAAAGTGTAGTACCCCACGAGAATCGTTGTGACGGAGTGCGCGTTATGTTGGAGGGCACTGCCTAATCGGCGCTCCGTTGGGAAGAGAAATCCTGCGAGGGTGGCTGTGACGGGGCGCGCGTCAAGTTGGAGGGCGCTTCCTAATCGGTTCACGTCTCGACAGGTGAGAAACCCCGCGAGGGTGACTGTGACGGGTTGCGCGTCAAGTTGGAGGGCAATTCCTAATCGGTACACGTCTCGACGGGTAAAAGGAAGCCTGTGCTGCGGATGTGCGTGGCGGAGTACAACGGAAACGTAAATGAGATGTATAGAGAAAAAGGGAAGGATCAACGCTAGTTAGCGTTGAAAACTCGTGAAGTGCATGAGCACAGCCGCCCCCTGAAGTAGTCGCCTAGATGTGGTCCCGGGGGGAATGAGGCTACGAGTAGAGGGCTTGGTTTTTGTGGGTGCGATCCCCACTCGACGTCTGGGTTATCCCTTCCCAGATAAGGCTGGAAGAGCGTTCCTCACCTCTATAAAAAAAAAAAAAAAAAAAAAAAAAAAAAAAACAAACATACAAACATACAAACATACAAACATTCAAACATCATACCGGTACTATCGACCTGGCTGAACAGGAAGCACGGGGAGGTGAATTTTCATCTGACACAGTTCCTGTCTGGACATGGCTGCTTCAGGCAATATTTGCACCGGTTCGGGCACGCAACGTCGCCACTCTGTCCGGAGTGTGACGATGTGGAGGAAACACCAGAACACGTGGTATTCGAGTGTCCCAGGTTCACCGCAAGACGCGAGGGGCTGCCTGCCCTTCATGCCGGGAACATAGTAGAGAAAATGTGTCGCGATGAGGGCACCTGGAACGCTGTGAACAGTGTGATCATACACATCATGTCCGAGCTACAGCGGAAGTGGAGGGCCGACCAGCGTAGTAATAACCCCTGACCATAGAAGAGGAACAAATGCGAGGGCTGTTGCAAAGTGTAGTACCCCACGAGAGTCGTTGTGACGGAGTGCGCGTTATGTTGGAGGGCACTGCCTAATCGGCGCTCCGTTGGGAAGAGAAATCCTGCGAGGGTGGCTGTGACGGGGCGCGCGTCAAGTTGGAGGGCGCTTCCTAATCGGTTCACGTCTCGACAGGTGAGAAACCCCGCGAGGGTGACTGTGACGGATTGCGCGTCAAGCTGGAGGGCAATTCCTAATCGGTACACGTCTCGACGGGTAAGCGGAATCTGGAGAGCAGGGCCAAGAAAATGCTGGCAATGCCTGTTGGTGGATGGAGAGAGGAACATTGCGAGGATCGTTTCGGCGGAGCGAGAGCCTAGGAGAGCATCATCAAATCGGCGGGTACCCCACGAGAGTTGCTGTGACGGAGTGCGCGTTATGTTGGAGGGCACTGCCTAATCGGCGCTCCGTTGGGAAGAGAAATCCTGCGAGGGTGGCTGTGACGGGGCGCGCGTCAAGATGGAGGGCGCTTCCTAATCGGTTCACGTCTCGACAGGTGAGAAACACCGCGAGGGTGACTGTGACGGGTTGCGCGTCAAGTTGGAGGGCAATTCCTAATCGGTACACGTCTCGACGGGTAAAAGGAAGCCTGTGCAGCAGATGTGCGTGGCGGAGTACAACGGAAACGTAAATGAGATGTATAGAGAAAAAGGGAAGGATCAACGCTAGTTAGCGTTGAAAACTCGTGAAGTGCATGAGCACAGCCGCCCCCTGAAGTAGTCGCCTAGATGTGGTCCCGGGGGGAATGAGGCTACGAGTAGAGGGCTTGGTTTTTGTGGGTGCGATCCCCACTCGACGTCTGGGTTATCCCTTCCCAGATAAGGCTGGAAGAGCGTTCCTCACCTCTATAAAAAAAAACATACAAACATACAAACATACAAACATACAAACATACAAACATACAAACATACAAACATACAAACATACAAACATACAAACATACAAACATACAAACATACAAACATACAAACATACAAACATACAAACATACAAACATACAAACATACAAACATACAAACATACAAACATACAAACATACAAACATACAAACATACAAACATACAAACATACAAACATACAAACATACAAACATACAAACATACAAACATACAAACATACAAACATACAAACATACAAACATACAAACATACAAACATACAAACATACAAACATACAAACATACAAACATACAAACATACAAACATACAAACATACAAACATACAAACATACAAACATACAAACATACAAACATACAAACATACAAACATACAAACATACAAACATACAAACATACAAACATACAAACATACAAACATACAAACATACAAACATACAAACATACAAACATACAAACATACAAACATACAAACATACAAACATACAAACATACAAACATACAAACATACAAACATACAAACATACAAACATACAAACATACAAACATACAAACATACAAACATACAAACATACAAACATACAAACATACAAACATACAAACATACAAACATACAAACATACAAACATACAAACATACAAACACAAAAAGACAGGTCACGTTGCTAGAGACTGCACCAAGCAACCGAGGTGCATGTTGTGCAAGGAGGAGGACGGAAACGACCACGTCACAGGTAGCTTCAAATGTCCGGCGTACAAAAAGGCGATTGCGGGTTCGCAGTAATGGAGGTTACCCAGCTCAACCTCAATCATTGCGACATAGCACAGCAATTGTTGTGGCAGTCAACAACTGAAACTAAATGCGACGTTGCAATGATCGCAGAACCGTACCGAGTTCCTCGCGATAACGGAAAATGGGTGGTGGATAAAGCAGGGATGGCTGCAATACTAGTGATGGGAAGGTACCCCATCCAAGAAGTGGTGGAAAGCTCACAGGAAGGTTTCGTGATCGTCAAAATCAACGGAATCTTCATGTGTAGTTGCTATGCACCCCCAAGATGGTCAGCGGAGCAGTTTCACGAGATGTTGGACGTACTCACGGATAAGGTCAGCGGCCGCAAACCAGTCATCATCGGAGGAGACTTCAACGCCTGGGCTGAGGAGTGGGGAAGCAGATGCACCAACGCCAGGGGGTACAGCCTACTAGAAGCCTTCGCAAAACTAGACGTCACACTTCTGAACGAAGGCACTAGCAGCACCTTTCGAAGGGACGGCCGCGAATCCATCATCGATGTAACTTTCTGCAGTCCATCACTGGCGGCTAATACGAAGTGGAGAGTGTCGGAGGGATACACACACAGCGACCACCAGGCAATCCTGTATAGTGTCGGCCAACGGAATCCCGCAGCGGTACGGAATACAAAAACCTTTGAGCGGAAGTGGAGGACAAAGGTTTTTGACAAGGAGCTTTTCGTCGAAGCACTACGCATAGACAGCAGAACTCTTAATCTGAGCGCCGACGGGCTGACAGGAACATTGGTGAGGGCATGCGATACAGCGATGCCGAGAAGACTGAACCCGACGAATGAACGACGTCCAGCCTACTGGTGGAACGAGACACTCAGCATCCTCCGCGCTAACTGTCTACGAGCCAGAAGAAGAGTCCAGAGGGCACGAACCGATGTAGAGAGAGAGGAGCACCGCGCGTCTTTCCGAGCGACCAGAGCCGCCTTGAAACGAGAGATACGTAGGAGCAAATCGAACTGCTATAGGGAGATGTGTCGAGACGTCGACGCAAATCCTTGGGGTGAAGCTTATCGAATCGTGATGGCGAAATTCCGTAGTTCAACGACTCCCATGGAATTATGTCCGGAAAAACTCGAGGTCATTGTGAATGGACTCTTTCCGCAGCACGACCCACCGACGTGGCCACCCACACTGTACGGTGAGGGCGAAGCAGAGAACGCACAAGTCACCAACGAAGAACTCATCGCGGTGGCAAAAGGTCTAAAGTTGAAAAAAGCACCCGGCCCCGACGGAATCCCCAATGTGGCCCTGAAATCGGCGATCCTTGCTTTCCCCGACATGTTCAGGGTGGTGCTGCAGAAATGCCTGGATGACGGTCTCTTCCCTGCGGAATGGAAGATACAAAAGTTGGTGCTGCTCCCGAAACCAGGAAAGCCACCTGGAGATCCAGCGTCGTATAGGCCTATTTGTTTGTTGGATACTTTGGGAAAGCTCTTGGAAAGGGTTATTCTCAACAGACTGGTGAAATGCACGGAGGATGACCACGGATTGTCGAAAATGCAGTTCGGGTTCCGGAAAGGAAAGTCGACAGTGGACGCTATTCGGACAGTTATCGAGAAAGCTCAGGTCTCGCTTAAACAAAAACGAAGAGGCGACCGTTACTGCGCGGTGATTTTGATTGACGTGAAGAACGCCTTCAATAGTGCCAGCTGGGAGGCCATCGCCGAGGCGCTACACAGATTGAAGGTCCCTAGCTACCTGTACAGGATACTGAGGAGTTATTTCCAGAATCGGATCCTGGTATACAACACAGACAGGGGACAGATAGTGAAGAATATCTCGGCGGGAGTTCCACAAGGCTCCATCCTAGGTCCTACGCTTTGGAACACGATGTACGACGGTGTTCTAAGGCTGAAGCTACCCAGAGGTGTGGAGATCGTGGGCTTCGCGGACGACATCGTAACAACGGTAATCGGCGAGACGCTTCAGGAGGTGGAAATGTTGGCGACTGAGGCTGTAGACATGATCGGTAGTTGGATGGACAGCGTAAAGCTCCAGATGGCACATCACAAAACCGAGGTGCTGTTAGTGAGCAATTGTAAGGCAGTGCTGCGGGCAGAGGTATCGGTCGGAGGACATACCATCGTTTCGAAGCGGGCGGTGAAGTACCTCGGAGTCATGATCGACGACCGGCTGAACTTCAACCAGCACGTCGACTATGCATGTGGGAAGGCGTCAAAGGCCATCAACGTGGTGGCGAGGATCATGCCAAATAGCTTTGGCCCAAGCAGCAGCAAGAGGCGTCTCTTGGCAAGTGTATCTTCGTCGATACTGAGGTATGGTGGCCCTGCCTGGTTGGCGGCTCTGGAAACCCACCGAAATCGGAGGAAGCTGAACAGCACATTCCGACTCATGGCCATGCGAGTCGTAAGTGCTTATAGGACCATTTCGACAGAAGCTGTGTGTGTAATCGCCGGAATGATTCCCATCTGCATCACTCTGGCGGAAGATAGCGAGTGCTACAAGCGACGGGAAAGCAGAGGTATCCGGAAATTGATGAGAGCGGAGTCGTTGGACAAATGGCAGTATGAATGGGATACGGCAGAAAATGGTAGATGGACGTACAGGCTGATACCGGTACTTTCGACCTGGTTGAACAGGAAACACGGTGAAGTTAACTTTTACTTGACGCAGTTTCTGTCTGGGCATGGCTGTTTCAGGCAATATCTACACCGGTTCGGGCACGCAGTTTCACCCCTCTGTCCGGAGTGTGGAGATATGGAGGAAACACCGGAGCACGTCGTTTTTGTCTGTCCCAGGTTCACCGAAAGGCGCGAGGGGCTGCCTGCACTTCATGTCGAGAATATTGTGGAGGAGATGTGTCGCGACGAGATGATCTGGAATGCCGTGAGCAGTGCAATCACACAAATCATGTCGGAGCTGCAGCGAAGGTGGAGGGCTGACCAAAGTGCTGACAACGTCCGACGGTGAAAGGTGAACAACGGCGACGGCTGTTGCAAGAGATGGTACCTCACGAGAGTAGCTGTGACGGGGTGCGCGTTGTGTTGGAGGGCACCACCTAATCGGCTCTCCGCTGGGAAGAGAAATCCTGCGAGGGTGACTGTGACGGGGCGCGCGTCAAGTTGGAGGGCGCTTCCTAATCGTTGCACGTCTCGACAGGTAAACGGATACTGCCGCGGAGAACAGCAAAAGGCCTACCTGACAACGCCTGATCGTGGCCTGGATGGAGGAACACCGCGAACATTTCGAAGGAACGAGCATCAAGGATGAAGCCACGATCAAAATGGTGAATACCCCACGAGAGTAGCTGTGACGGAGTGCGCGTCAGGTTGGAGGGCACTGCCTAATCGGCGCTCCGTTGGGAAGAGAAATCCTGCGAGGGTGACTGTGACGGGGCGCGCGTCAAGTTGGAGGGCGCTTCCTAATCGGTTCACGTCTCGACAGGTGAGAAACCCCGCGAGGGTGGCTGTGACGGGTTGCGCGTCAAGTAGGAGGGCAATTCCTAATCGGTTCACGTCTCGACGGGTAAATTCAAAATGCCTGCGAAGAGGACATCAGCGCAGTGGAATTAATAACGAATGGAAAGAAAAAAATATTGAGAAAAAGGGAAGGACAACGCTAGTTAGCGTTGAAAACTCGAGAAGTGCATGAGCACAGCCGCCCCCTGAAGTAGTCGCCTAGATGTGGTCCCAGGGGGAATAAGGCAACGAGTAGAGGGCTTGGTTTTTGTGGGTGCGATCCCCACTCGACGTCTGGGTTAACCCTTCCCAGGTAAGGCTGGTAGAGCGTTCCTCACCTCTTAAAAAAAAAAAAAAAAAAAAAAAAAAAAAAAAAAACAAACATACAAACATACAAACATACAAACATACAAACATACAAACATACAAACATACAAACATACAAACATACAAACATACAAACATACAAAGATAGAAGATAGATGTTTCATTTATAACGAGAGACTAACATCTATGAGCATGGATCAATTGAAGCAGGTTGCGTAAAATTTCGGGCGTAAGTATTCTTCAGATGTTGAAACAGAGGAACTTGTACCAGAGGTGAAAGTATTCAAGACGCAGATGAAGGACCTATTCCCTGACCTGAACTCTTCGACACCTTTAGGCATCTTGAACTTTTTTTTCAGATATTCTTTCGAAGTAGTTTATCCTAACATCGAGACGGCGTTACGAGTTTTGCTGACGCTTCCAGTTACAGTGGTATCGTGCGAACGCAGTTTCAGCAAGCTTAAATTGATTAAAAATTATTTGCGTTCTGAAATAAGCCAAGGCCGATTCAATTTAGACGATCGAAAAAGAATCGCTACGACCTTGATTTTGCTTCAACTAAAGCACGCAAGGCAAAGTATTGACTAGAGAATATGCGAAGTAAAGGGTGTGTCACATCAAATTGCATCACGGAAAAACCGGTGTAGAAATTTAATTTTTAGGAATTATATCTTCAGCTTTCGCTTATAATCAGATAAGATCTATACACATCACGTTGGCCATGCTTCACTGTCAATTTTTCGTAAATTTGGAAAAATGTCGTCGAACGAAAAAGAACGTCGTGAATTAATCCTGCGCACTCATTTCGAGAATCCGGAGTTGTCACATCGGGACATCGGTAAGATGCTGGGAATCGTCCAATCCACGGTCAGCAGAGTACTAAAACGATACTTCGAGAACCTAACCATCGACCGGAAGGTGAAGAACGGCAAAAATGGATGCTCCGTCAGTGAAAAAGATCACAAGCGCGTAGTTAAGCAGTTTAGACATGATCCGAGAAGTTCCGTCCGGGATGTCGCCAATAAGCTGAATTTGTCAAGTTCATTCGTCCAGCGGACCAAGCAGCGGGAGGGCCTGCGTACATACAAGGTTCAGAAGGCTCCTAACCGCGACGAAAGGCAAAACATGGTGGGGAAGACGCGAGCCCGGAAGCTGTACACCGAAATGCTGACGAAGCCGCATTGCCTGGTAATGGACGACGAAACTTACGTCAAAGCGGACTTTCGTCAGCTGCCGGGCCTGTTGTTCTTCTCCGCAGAGGACAAATTCAGCGTTCCGGAGGAGATTCGCAAGCAGAAACTATCCAAGTTTGCCAAAAAGTACATGGTGTGGCAAGCGATCTGCTCTTGCGGAAAGCGGAGCGCCACCTTCGTGATGACCGGCACGGTGAACGGGCAGGTTTACCTTAAGGAGTGCCTACAGAAGCGCTTACTACCACTATTGAAGCAGCACGAGAGCCCGACCATCTTCTGGCCGGATCTCGCTTCGTGCCACTATTCAAAGGACGTGTTGGAGTGGTACGAAGCCAACGGGGTCACCTTCGTGCCAAAGGAAATGAACCCGCCCAACGCGCCGGAGCTTCGCCCAATAGAGAAATATTGGGCGATTATGAAGCAGGCCCTCCGGAAGAACCCAAAAGTTGTCAAATCGGAGGCGGACTTCAAGAGAAAATGGATTTCTGTTAAAAAAAAAACTACAACCTGACGTTGTACAGAACCTTATGGACGGGGTAAAGAGGAAGGTGCGAGCATACGGGCTTGGGCTCGAAGTATGAATAAAAAGAAAATGCCAAAAGTTGTTTAATAGTTTTTATTTTACTGTCTAAAATTTTCAAAAGGATCGGTCTACTGGGCGAATTTTTACAGCGTTTTTTCCGTGATGCAATTTGATGTGACACACCCTTTAGGTAATGATAATTTCAGTACTTCTACCAAAACTGGACATTATGATATCAGATTATTTTCGGACACAATTCTCGTGCAAAATTTTTCATCCACTTGCAAATAACATATTTCTCCGTTACATGGAATAAACGTTTGATACAGAAAGTTTGATAGAATGAAGGCAGCCCTGAATCAGACAATTCCTTTCTAATCCTAATTCTAATCAAAATCCATTTCCACTTTCGAACGAAGATCAATTTCGTTACCGCAAACATGCTAAGTTTGATTCCATTTGCTTAATTAGTTCTCGAGCTGTCTTTCTTCCAGAGCTTCTTCCACCATCCTTTCATCATTTCCACTACAAAATAAAAGCATAAAAACGAATAAAATAAGATGTACAATTGTTTAAAAAATGTTAAACTGCAACTTGCCTTCTTGTTCCAGTGCATTGTCTATATCAAACCAAATTTCCTCTTTTACGTGGCTGGTTTTATACCGACGATGTTCCTTCGACCTGCACTCGTTTGCTTTCTCCTCCGGAACTTGTTTGCTTTCTCCAGTTCGATTAGATTTTCAAACTTTCGAACTTCATTTTCAACGAATTCAGTTCGCATGAAAATTTTGTTCAGTTGAATGTTTTTAAAAACAACACATTGACATATTCAGCACAAACAGTTTAGAACAAATGTTAACGTTTAGTACAACGATGCTAATGACGCAACGTACTATTGTGGACGGCTCAATGGAAACACACATGTTTCAAATGAAGTGTCAAAGCACAATTGTCGCGATGCAACGCATAGCGCGGCATTCTGGTCCCACCTTTAAGCGTTGAGCGTTGAGCATTAGGCGTTGGGCACTGAACATTGAGGGTTTGACGTTGAGCGTTGAGCTTTAAGCGTTGAGCATTGAGCGTTAAACGTTGCGTTGGCGTTACATTTATTTCTGTTCCCTTTTTCGTTTCCGTTCTAGTTTCCACTTTACATGGGAATCAATTAATTCAAGTGTCGTGATTTTCCTTTTTATTACGACTAATACAATTAAATTAATTTCATTTATTATGTTATGTTTTTTATGTTTATTAAGTTACATTCTCCAAATTGAAATAGGCTCTGCAGACGAGAAAAAAAGACTCGACATAAAACAGCATGAAAAAAGGGAATGAAAACATCCACCTGGGCATTCAAGTAGACCCCTTTATTTGACAATGGTGTCAAAAAACTATTGAGACAAAATCACGCTCAACAATTTAAACTTTGGCTGTCCATTCAAAATGGGTGGCATTTCATTGAGAGAACAACAATCCCCCAAATTAATTACAGTGTTAATTCTAAAGAACATTCCACTTTAGAGATATTCGAGCAATCACCTTGGCCTGATGCGAAATTATTTATCGCTCTCCAAGTATGTTTATTTCACCTCTCATCAGGGCTTGACCTAAATGCTACGCCTGAGCCATAAAAATAGTCAGCATTATTCACAGCTAAATGTTTTCCTCTCCATTCCGCAGTTTAAAAAACACGCATTGGAGTGGCTGAACCATACCGCGAGACGACTGCAGAAAAGCACCGAAGGTTTCTCCTTTCAATCATTCGAAGGAACCAGTACTCGGATAAAGTGACAGTCTCCAGTAATAATAGCTTTTGGAATCAATCAACCATTCTGTTTTGACCCGTGGGTGAATGACTGTGGGGACTTGGGTGACTTACCGGTAAAGTGGCTTTCAATTATCGCAACACCAGAAGGAGCAAATGGCATATACACATTGCCGAGACGTCTAAATAAAGCAACTGTTTCGTTCCGGACGTGTTGCTCAAAGCGCTTGAAAGAACATTTTGTTTATGTTGATCATTGCCTTTATCCGCTTATCGCAAACCTGTCACAAGCTTATCGTGTATGGCTGTTAGACGTCGTTTGGACACACCTTTTAAAAGACTCATATCAATGCCAGTCTCATCGGGCACGAAACAACATATTTATCCAAAACAAAAACAAAAAAGCTTGATCAGAGTCAACCATCACTCAAAAAAAAAAAACAGCATCGAATAAAGAAAGTCATCGAAAGTAGCTGCCGAACTGGTTCGGACAAATAAGAAAACCCCCCTAGCAATTACAACTGTCCCTTTCCCTAAAATAAATCATCATTTCGCGGGCGCCGAAATGAAACCCGACCGCGGCCACTTACCACTGTCCATGACGATGGCAAGAAACTTCTGCACGTCTTGGTTTAGCTGCCGGCAGGACCTGAATGCCGCTTCCGACTCACTCGCCCGCACCGCCCGGTTGTCCAGCAGCAGCAGATGCAGGTTTTCTAGGTCAGCGATCGCTTTATCGTAGGATTTTCGGAATTCCTCAAGCCGCTGGAAGCAACAAAAGTAAAGAAAGAAAGAAAGCAAAAATAAATAAATAAAATCGAAAAAATATGAGGAATCAAGCGAGGGAAGAATCAACCAGGAAAACCGTCTAGAAGACGCGGTGTGATAAAAATATGTCAAAACGCAAGGAAAGACCGGCGAAAATATGCACACATCGCGAGAAGGAGAGATTGCGGCAGAAAAAGTTCACTGAACCGATCCTGCCATTAACGGCGAGATAACAAAGTGATGCTGGGCGTATAGCGATGGGAAGTATACATCAGACCGAAAAATGGCGGAAAAAGCAGTTGTGTACATTTACTTTCTGTTACAATCAATAAATACAATGTGAAATAAGTTGTAGATGAACAGTTAAATTTCACTCATCCGAAGTGGTGAATAACAGGACACTTTTAGCAATTCCCAAGAATTTATATTAACCTATTAACCAACGATGTGATTTCCAAAAGACCAGATCTAAAACCAAACGCTTTTATCGGTTACGGTTGAAATACTCTTCAATTGACGATTCTTGTAGGAAATTCTCTAATTTTAAAAATGATGTCTTTTTTGGAAATCGTGAAAACGTACAAAAACGTTGTTACACAGGAATGGGCTATTACCATTGCAACTCAACATTTCACCTCAACAAAAACAGTATAATGTGTGCATCAACATAATACTGCATTCATCTCCTATTTCAATTCCGACATTCCGGTTCGCTACATTGTAACGACAGGCGGAGGTCGCCGGTAGTCTCAACAAATTGGACAAGATGCTGGTTGGCTCCGATACGGGAGAGAAGAAAGTTGCATCGAGTCTCCATCAGGAGCCCGCGCAGATAAGTTGTAGATAATAGGGTCACACTGCTAGCTATATGTTCGTTCGAACACGTGTGAAGTGAAAATGCAATAAATCTTGGAGCTGATCGATACCCGTAGAAACACGGACTAACAAGAAGAAGAAGAATAAATGTGACTCTGCAGTCGAGCTGCAAGCGACCGATGACTCGCCTGCTTTGTTGATTGTTTGCGGGCCGGCAAATTGCAGTCCGTATCCGGTCGAGGCACTAGCCCATCACATATTGTACATCCATCGAGGTTCCTTTCCTTGGCCACAAGACCGCTTTGCAATCCTATCAACCAACGGAGAGAGGCAGCGACGATGACGATCGTACATATGTGAGTTGTGCTATTTTTATGCGTTGCAGATGATGTGGACGTATGCACCATTCCGTAATATAAAAGCTATTTTCACACAGAAGTTTCATTTGCATCTTAAGACGGAATACTGAATATTTTTTGCACAATGTGTTCCATTAAAAAAAAAGAGGTAGGAACCTCAAGACTTAAAAAACATTTTCTATAACATTGAGATCGGGGCCAAAATTATGGCCCTACATTGAAAGTCGCCACCAGTCGCGAATGTCCAATTACTGGTCAAAATCGCCTCCAATGCGACACTGAGTGGTGCCTCGGCATGTCGCATAATAAGTAACTTACTGTACTTTTAATGCCAACATATCTCTTAGTTAAAAATTTCGGAGTGAATATCATCCGCGACTAGCTGAGAGAAATTATTATTATTATTATTATTATTATTCACTTTTATTCATCGGACTGTTGTCTACATGAAATGACCTAATACTATAAATTTCTAATGTTTCTAATTCGTGCGAGGAATTTAGCAGAAGATTCTTCAAATTGAAACAAATCTTCGACAGTCGTAAACATACGGATCATAGCTGTGAGTGGTTCATTATACCCGAAGGTCGTTCGATGATATCTTGGTTGAAGCAGCGTTCTAGCTCGTAATGCCCTCGGTGGCACTCGGATATCCAACAACGAGAGTAGCCTTGGGCAATCAACCTCAGCATTCAGAAGCTTTGCAACAAAAACCGCTTGCTGATTTTTTCGTCGACTTTCTAAGGTTTCCAACCTCAGCAAATTGCAGCGATCAGAATATGGTGGGAGATTTTGCGGATCGCGCCATGGTAGATTTCGCAACGCAATCCTGATGAACTTGCGCTGAACACGTTCGATCCTCAAACTCCATGTTAGCTGATGAGGAAACCAAACCGTCGAAGCATTTTCCAGGATTGGGCGTACCAGAGAGCAATAGAGGGCTTTCAGGCAATGAGGATCAGAGAAATCTTTTGAGATTTTTGACACAAATCCAAGCTGACGATTTGCCTTAGTGATCAGAGCAGAGCGATGGAGGTTGAATGTTAGCTTCTGGTCCATATGAACACCTAGATCACTGAATTCATCGATTCTATGAAGTATTTCTCCGTTTATGGTATAGTCGTAAGTGATTGGTTGCTCGACGCGATAATATGACATTGCCAAGCATTTGGGAATACTGACCGTAAGCTTATTTCGACGGCACCAGTCAGTAAATATATTCAATAACGACTGAAAACGCATACAATCCTCAACAGTCCGCACGATGAAATACAACTTCAGATCATCCGCATATGCTAGCTTACATCCATCTCCAAGTGCAAGCAATACATCGTTGAAGTACAAATTGAACAGCAAGGGGCCAAGATTGCTACCCTGCGGTACACCTGACATATTTGTAAAACTCGAAGAAGTAGTAGAATCCAATTTTACACGCAAACACCTATCAGTCAAATATGAGCGAAGCCACGACGTTAACCTTTCAGACACGCCAAGTTTTGAAAGTTTTCCCAACAGGATATCATGGTTGATGGTATCGAAGGCTGCTTTGAGGTCGGTGTAGATGACATCTACTTGGGCTCCATTTTCCAATTGCTCGAAACAGATCGTTGTAAAACTAAGCAAATTAGTGGTAACCGAACGTCCAGGCATGAAGCCATGTTGATCACTGGAGATGTAGCATTTGGTGCTCTCGAGAATGATGCTGCTCACAACTATTTCAAACAGTTTCGAGGCAGATGAAAGATTAGTTATCCCTCTATAGTTTTTAACATCTCGTTTGTCACCTTTCTTGTGAACCGGTACCATAAAAGACTGCTTCCAGATTGTTGGAAATTTCGACTCAACGAGAGATTTGTTAAATATTTTACACAGCGGCTCAACGAGAACTCCATTCGTACGGCAATACACAGCAGATGGAATGCCATCTGGTCCAGGTGCGAAGGTACATTTGATTCTCTTGACTGCATTATTTACCATATTGGGCGTGATTTCAAAGGCATCAATGTTGACTAGATCCACCGGAACATCCGCAACAGCTGAGATAAGGTCCTCCGAATTAACTGATTCCGAGGTAAACACTGAAGAAAAATGAGTGGCAAAAAGTTCACATTTCTGCTCGCCGAACGATGATTCAACATCATTTAAAAATATGCTGGGAGGTATAGTCGAGTTCTTCCGTTTAGAGTTTACATAGCTCCAAAAGCTCTTTGGGTTTCGCCTGAGATTAGTTTGGACTCGCAATACGTACGATTTGTAGAGCGATGAGTTTAGATTACGGTACTCGTTGCACGCCAAGTGGAAAATACGTTTATTTGCCAAGCAACGGTTACGTCGAAGTCTGCGTTGCGAGGCATTACGTTTCCGTTTCAATTTTCGTAACAGCAAGGTGCTCCAGGCAGGAGAAACAGCAGGTCGACGAGTTGGGACATTCGAATTCATCCAATTATTTAGCACGGAACACAACGTTTCAGCCATTTCATCAACATTCAGTCCATCAAGAAGATCACTAACGCCAGTCAGGAAGTCATCTAGAGCAAGGAAATCAATCTTCCTGTAATCTAACGCAAGCTCAACATTCTCATTCATATTATGCGACTGTGCACAATCATCGACCAAAGGTGGAGAGGAGATGACAAGAGGCGGATGGTGAAGGTCAGCTGGTAGAAGTGGTGAAACCGATCTCGAGATTTCCACAAGCAAATCAGAGGAACAGAAAAACAAGTCGAGAATTCGCCCTAAGTGGTTGTACTCAAGATTCCTTTGGAGCAGATTAAGGAAATCCATGCTATCAATCAATAGGGAGCTAGCCATTGATAAAGGAACATAATTCACGGGTTGGATGAGACCATCAAAACAACTCCAGGAAATTCCAGGTTGATTATAGTCACCGCATACTAGCAAGCGATCGTCATCGGAGCCAATGTTCCCTAGTTCGTGGATGGACGCAATATGCCCATTTAGTACGTTGAGGTCTTTGCTCTTGTCTGGCGGAATGTAAATTGCACACAGCAGTAGTCGCTTGGAGCCAATCGTAATAGATGCACACACCTGCTCTAAAGTTTCGCCGCTGGATACAATTATCTTGTTACTGACGAATCGATGGTGTACGGCAATTAGAACTCCTCCAAAACTCGATTTGTTGCTATTTTTACAGCTTCGGTCGCATCGGTGCACAGTATAGTTGCTACCAAAAAGCTGCGTCGAATTGATGGCGTCGTTGAGCCCCGTCTCGGTTAAAATGATGACATCAAAATTACAATCCAGGGTGTTGCAGTAGAAATCGTCGATCTTGGTCCGCAGTCCTCGAACGTTTTGGTAGTAAATCCATAAACGACTAGCTTCGCTGGTTGAGTTCTGCAACAAGCAATCTTCAGGCGCGGGAACAGTTGGTGAATGGTACAGATACCCACCTCTGGTGGAAACCCTAGGCTTCTCACCATTCACAGAATGTCGTCGCGATAGATGATTATTGGTAATGGTGTCAACCCTAGGATTTCCACCGTCCAGAAGACAGAACCTTAAATAGTCTATACATTATTATTGTTGAATAAGGGTCGGACTACGGGGTTTAAGCATTTAAATAATTGTATTCAATGACTTTCATCGAATTCTTCCAAACTGATTCTAGACATGCTGATTCGAAAGAGGGCATTGCAATTTAAAATTGTTGTAGGTGGCGACACCATGAATAACATTAAATAAATCATTCGTTTGACATTTGACGTGACGGTGCTGGTGGAAGCATTGACTGCATGTGTAAATTGGTGCAGACGTTGACGGAACGTAGACGTTCTTCTCCGTAACATTCTATGTGAATCGAACATTGTTCGTCCCAAGCGGTAGCGAAATCGAGAGCACACCTTAATAACATAGTCCTCTCGTAGTCTAGAAGCCCACTTCATAGTGAGGGAAACTTTCAAAGAATCGGAACTTGGATGTGAAGATCTACAGGCCTCCGCTTCAACATACGCGCATATTAAGTAGTCGAGAGGGTTCAAATCTGGACAACTTGGAGGCCAAATATCTTTCAGCTGATATAACATGGTCTCGTTCAGTCAAGTTTGGGTCCATTTGCCATGATACCTCATCTTGTTGGAAGATACAATTCTCGTTTTCATCAACGTTTTCTTGAATCCACGGAAGCACTTGATTCATCAAAATGTCCATGTAAACTTCAGTGTTCAGTTTTACACCTTCTGACGTAGGATGACGTCTTTCGAGAGCATATGGGGGTACAAATTGAAAATCAAAAATCGAGTACATCGTGCAAATTGTCCAATTTCAAACGCTCAGTCATTTCATGATAGATTGATGAAATTTTTGCGTCAATCGATTTCGGCACTCCATAACAATTTTTCATATTAAGGAAAATAATATATGTCATGAAACTAACTATCGAACAATTGAAAAATCTCAACCCCTATCCTAACGGAAATACCCACTTCTGATTGGTCAAAATTGACGACACATGCGGCGGGTCCCTAACAGAGACACCAAAACCAAGCTGCCTGGGGGAAATCGGCATTGCAAATATATGCAAATCGGGAGAATTTTCATATTGCAAGTAAGGTGAGCGATACGATAAATTTTAGTAAATAAAATATTAAATTGGAACTTTAATATTTGTTGCTTCGTGAAATTTTATATCAATGACCGATCGTGTATAGTGAAAAATTTAGCACAAGTGTAAGTGTAAAATTATATATGGTAGCAGTGGTGTTAAAAATGACTTGATATATGAAACGATTTATTTCAATTTTCATAAATAAGAACGGGTCGTTTGGTTTAAGCTGTCTGTTTTGTTGTGTTCATTTTCACTCAAGGAAAGTTTATACGGCGAGAAAAATAGGAAAAGTGAAGAAAAAAGATTTCCAATATGCTCTACATATAGTATTAAGTGTTGTTAGCAGTGTTGGAAAAAATCATCTTCGCTAAGATCAAATGCATAGATTTTCGGGCTAGGTTGCATCGAAAACCTATATATTCCAAACGAAAATTAAAATTTCAGATCCAGGCAACCATTGAATAAGAGCAAATAAACTTTTGTCCTTCAATATGTTTTGATGTTTATTTTTTCCACCCAGTGTCATTTTCATCTTGATTATCGGAAACGTCAGAACTGAATTTCATTTCAGCCAACTGAATATCAGCTGTTGTTAACGTCTAACCTGAGGCTGCTGTGTGCGGTTGGGTTTTGCAGTTGCCGGATGTCGTAATCGGAAATACCTTATGAAATTCCCGATGTCGCAAATGACTTGACGGTAGCTAAAACCACTCGTTGTATCCATTCTGCATATGCCGTTGCTACCGTCTCGCCAAATAAAATTTATTTTGAAATTAAATTGACTGCCAGAACGAATATCGTTTCGGATGTGATGAATATCAATTTGTTGCTTTTTTTTTTTTTTTTTTTTTTTTATTTATTTATTTAATTTGTATTATGTAACTTGAGACTTCGGTCTCATTTAAATGCTACAATGATTTGTATACAGAACAGTGCGTCACTAATATAACTTTTATGATTTCAATTTGACTAATTCTACTAATTTAACGGTTAAAGTGCTCTAAACATTTCTTCTTAAATGCAAATTTCGAATTCATTAGAGTAAGATTATTGGGTAATGAGTTCCAATGTGAAACACCTCTCACGAAGAATGAATTGCCGTATTTGGAAGTGGAGTGTCGAGGGATAACATATTTCCTTGCGCGCGCGGTTCTCAAAATATTTAATTTTTCGTGTAAATAGCCAGGATGGCTTGTTCTCGCAAGATCAAATAAGAATAAGCAACATCTCATAGGCGCAAACTTTATAAATGGGCAATTAAGCAGACGATACTGTAAATGAGAAACCCTGGAAAATCTATTCAAGTTGAATACATATCGTACACATGCATTCAATGCTATTTGTAATCTCGATTGAGCGTACATTGATGATTCGGAAAGCAGGAAATCACAAGCGATGAAATGAGGTAATACAAGACTTTTGAAAAGCTTGAGTTTCATATCCGCACTGAGGAAAGATGTAGTAGCATACAATGTACGAAGACCAGCATACACTTTCCCACATTGTTTGAATATATATTTATCAAAACTAAAGTTGGATTGAATAGTGATGCCAAGGCTGACACCATCTTCAACAAATTCTATTGTTGAGTTGTTAAACTGCAACGTCGGTTTTAGTATGATGTTGTTTTGAGAGTTGTTTATGAATAAAGCATTGGTTTTATTAAAATTCAACACAAGCTTATTCATGTTCGACCATGCATATATTCTGGCTAAATCATCGTTGATTTTCTTTGAAACCATTGTTGCCGAATTATCCTGACAATCATAGTAAATTTGCACATCGTCCGCAAAGATGTGAATTTTGCAAAATTTCAACACTTGAGGAAGATCGTTAATATATAAGGAGAACAATATTGGTCCTAGAATTGAGCCCTGAGGTACTCCAGAGCATATAGGAAGGAATCTAGAAAAATCTCCATTACATAAAACTGTCTGGGTTCGATCTGTTAAATATGATTGAATAAGTGTGAAATTGAAATTGAAGTTTTGAGCCAATTTTTTGCAAAGCATTTCGTGGGAAATTGTATCGAAGGCTTTAGAAAAATCCAGAAGTAATAGAACAACTGGTCGTCCCTTATCCAAGACCATCCCAATGTCATCAAATACCTTCAGCATAGCAGTTTTTGTACTGTGTTTAGGACGATATCCGGATTGAATTGAACTTAACAGATTATTTTGATTTATATAAGTGCATATTTGGTTTTTGACAATCCGTTCGAATACCTTAGATAACGCACAAAGTATACTTATTGGACGTAGGTTCTGAATACTGTCCAAATTAGCTTTCTTTTTGATCGGAATTATTTTCGACTTCTTCCAACCCTCGGGAAAAATGCTTGTTGTTATGATGCAGTTGAATAAGTGGGTTATGGGTTTAATTACAAGTGGATTGATTGCCTTCAGAAATTTGATTGGAAGAGAATCAAGACCTGTTGCATTAGATTTCATGTGGAATAGTTCAATTACGACATCAATTTCGCTTATTAAATTGAAATAAAATGAATTTCGTGCAATAAAAGCTTGATTGTTGTCATTTTGAACAAAACTTGATCTTTCAGAAAAATTGCTAACGAAAACTTCATTTATTTCATTTGAATCAAATGACACAGGAGGTGATTTCTTAGATTCACCTAGCCCTAAGATTTTCAATCTCTTCCATAATTGTTTAGAAGGAACATTGGTGTCAATCCGGCTACCATAAAACGTTTCCTTCGCCTGACGAATAAGCAGAGTCACTTTGTTCCGAAGTGTTTTGAATACTTTATGATCATTAGGATTTTTGCTATTTTTCCATTTTTTGTAAGCCAGATCACGATCAATGATGGATCTACAGATGCGATCATTAAACCAAGGGTTTTTAGCTTGATCCGGTATGAGTGTTCGAATAGGTACAAAATTATCGTGCAAGTATTTTATATTTGAGTTGAAAAACTTAAGCAATACATTAGGATCATTTGATCGATAAAAACTTAACCAATCAAAAGATTGAAAGACTTGAAAAATACCATCTACATCCATTGAATAATAGTCTCGATATTCAACTTGTCTTGGAGTTGGTAATATTTCAAAATCAAGTGATGCGAAAATTAAGTCGTGATTTGAGAAAACAGGCACGTTGATTTGATTGAAACGAAGCAAACGGGAATAACAGTTAGCCAACATAAGATCCAATTGGGAGGTGCCATTTTTATGGAAAAATGTTGGTTCGCAACCTAAACTCAACATCTTGTGGATAGACAGGATAGATTTGAATCTAGATGTCTTGGTTGAATTGTGGTCAAGAAGATTCGTGTTGAAATCACCTACTAAGAGTACGTTTTCGAATTTTGTTCCATAGTTACACAACAACTTATCAATTGTGTCAGCACAATCTACTTCTGGTGGATTATAGAATGCAGAGAGAAAAATTTTCTCGTTGCCCAACGTTATCTCGACTGCTACATACTCAGAGCACGGAATACCAGGTTGATAAATAGAAACATCTATAACTTTATACCTCAGTCCAGCTTTCATATACATCATGATTCCGCCACCTAGACGTCCTTTCCTGTCATGCCTGATCATATTATAACCCTCAATTCCTAAAACAGAATCATCAATGCGTTCATTGAGCCAGGTCTCATTAACACAGACGATATCGACTGAAGCAAGGTGAAGTATTTGTCTCAGTTCATCTAACTTACAAAGCTTGCGAGCACAAAGACTCTGACTATTGACACTACACACAGATAATTTTCCACGATGAAGAGCACACTTCATAACAGTCCCCGGCAAACACAGGTTCGTGGAGGCATTGGCATTGGACCGACTAGCCATTAGGATTGGATAAAGCAATGGCAAATAAGAAGAAATAAATAAAGAGCACTAGTATGTTAATTAGAGATTTCAACATGATCACTATCGACATTTCATTCATATTCAGTTCATTCATTACAACAACCTTCGCGACGCGAACTCGAATTCAAATAACAAATCACATCAGATATGAGCAGCAAATATTGCTGTGATTTCCAGCATCGATCTCCAACAGCAGCATCAGCAACAACAGCAACAACGGGAACAGCATCAACAGCAGCAGAAACGTAGTTTTACTTTTAGGAGGGGAGTCATGGGAGTAGAGGATATGGATATGAGGAATAAACAAAAACGAAAATAGGAAAGGTTATAGCAATTTTTGTAGATCGTTGTCCGAAAAAATGGGTATCTCTTGACTATCAGCATTCTTCCTCACGTAAACAATCCCAAATTTCGTGTAGACACCGATCAGTTGGCCTCGCTTTTTCATCTGCAGAGCTTTTGACCGCAATTCCCTCTCTGCCACTCCTAGGTTTTCGTTTACAAAAATGCGCTTACTCGTTGTAAACCCAATGTCCGTGAGCGAAAGCTTGCGAGAGCGTAAATAGCGAGAATAAAATTCATTTCGCTGCACGTTTAAAGCAAACTGAAGTAAAATCAGATATGCGGTGCCATTGACAGGAGTCCCTTTGGCAAGTCTTCTGACATCAACAAGTGGTATGTTATTATCAGAATATCCCAGAGAATGACTCCAAGCGACGAAGTAGTTCATCAGATTTTCTCCTGAGCTGAAAGGAACTCCGCTGACGACGAGATCATTAGCACGCATACTTCTGTCAACAGCCGCAAGACACTCAGCTTTGTTATCTCCGATGGAATTGACGAGTTGAGTGGTGATTTTGTTGTTTTCCTCCCGAATTTGTTCGACGTCACTCGCGATGTCAGATCTCAGTTTCTCCATCCGAGTTTGAAGAGAGTCCTCTAGCCGTCTGATTTCATCCACTGTATTTCTCTGGTACGTAGCGAACTGAGATTTCATCATATTCGCTAGCTGCGCAACGGTCATATCGGAATCAATGGTCATGCCGGACCCCTTCGTAGTTGAGTTACTACGGAGACAGCGAAGAGCTTCATCCGTCATTATGATGATGATTTCTCACCGAACAAACTGCGAACTGCTCGAATGTGATCTCTTTGTTTCTCGGTGTGACTTTCGATACAGAGAAATTGCGAATTATTATTTACGATTTTTGGCAAGCACTGGTTGCAAACTTGGCAAAAAATCACTCTCCAAACGTTGAGGACACGTACTGGATTCACAGTCCACGACAGTTGTAGATTTGTTTTTGGATAATACAAGAGATATTTGCAATTCGCGTCGGCACAATGAAGCTTACGTGCACACCATTCTAATTCAATATGCTTCATATTAAGAATATATATATGCTTCAATATGCTACTTTGATATCCAAAGTATAAATAACAGCGAAGTTATGAACCCCACTCAATGTCGCATTCATTCATTATAGCAAATTTGTTCATGCAACAGCGATATGAACAAAATGAACTCGTTTGTTATTGTCATCAATATAATGAGGGCAGTGTGTTTCAAGCTGAAAAAAGTCATTTACACTGGAACAAAATCATATTCGTTTCTCGTGAATATTTGTTGATATTCTAAAACACTGGTTGTTAGTACAATTCAAATTCGCATTGGGTTGAATAAACACTCAGAAAGTAAAAAGTATAAAAGAAAATTACCTTTCTCATTTCAAATATGTTTTCTGTATATTAAAGTAACATGTTTTACTGATTAGAAAAATTGATAATTGTGTTCGGTATTGGTAATTATCTTATATTACATTGGTGAGTTCTTTTTCTTTATTTCATCCATACATAATACAGGGGGCATCTCGTCTAGGGTCACAGAGGGCGGTTTTCATCATATCTCTTTCCCCTTCGGCATCTTCTATCTGATAAGGCACCACCCAACGACTGTTTGCCATACTTCTGTCATCATCACTCGGTTAACACTGGTGAAGTGAACAAAAAATACCCAACAACCAAACAAAACGGCCCTTTTCAGGGTCACCAAATCATTATCAAAGAGTTTGACGAAGTAATTCTTCAAACATATCCAAGATCAACAGATAGCCTAACGGAATCCTATTTTTTTTTATTATAGTGATTTTCCACACATTTCGGCTGTTTCGTCACTTTTGCTCCCATTTTTGGAAGAATGTCGGGAGTGATAATTGAACTCGTGATCTCTGCGTGAGAGATATGGATGTTACCACCACGCCAAATCGCCTCCTCCAAACGAAATCCTACGTCAACCATGCGGTCGTGTCTCGGACACAACCCTCCTGTGACTTTTTTGTGAGGAGGTATCTTCAATTCTTTCGACGTTACAAATACCATTACTTCAGATGGATGCTTGGTGGTAAACTTAACCATTGTGTATTGTTAGAGAATGCGAGGGAGTGAATTGGGAAAAACATACCTATTTTATTCGTTACATTGCTTGCTTGTTTCACTATTTCTACTATATATGTCTTAAGCAATAACATAGCTGGGTATATGTCTTATTGATTTATATATGCCATGTAAATGAAACACCAATTTCATCTTAACTCTAGAATTATTCAAGCAAACGAACCCATATTTGGCATGTGGAGGTTTCATGGTGCAATAAATGCTTCTATCGTGGATAGACACTCCTCCCGTTCTCTAAGTAGGGGCGGCCATACAAATGAAACACAAAATTCTTCTTAACTCAAGAATTATTCAAGCAAACGAACCCTAATTTGGCATGTGGAGGTTTCAGGGTACAATAAATGTTTTTATGGTGTTTAGACACTCCTCCCCCTCTCTAAGGGGGAGCTGTCATACAAATGAAACACAACATTCTTTTTAACTCGAGAATTAATTAAGCAAACGAACCCAAATTTGGCATGATGAGGGTTTAGGGTGCAATAAATACTTCTATGGTGAATAGATACTCCTCCCCCTCTCTAAGGGGGGGGGGTGCTGCCATACAAATGGAACTCAAATTTCTGCACATAAATCAAGCAAACGAACCAAAATTTGGCATCTGGAGGTTTTAGGGTGCAATAAATGTTTTATGGTGGTTGGACACTCCTCCCCCCTCTCTTAGGGGGACTGTCTTACAAATGAAACATAAATTTTTGCATAATCTGAAAATTAATCAAGCAAATGGAGTGAAATTTTCATATGGAAGATTTAGGGAGCAATAAATGTTTCTATGGTGGTTCGACACACCTACCACCTGTTTGCGCTACCGAAATTGATTTTTGTTCGAAAATGGAAATTGATTTGATTGTGATAAAACGCACTCCTATATCTTCTTCTATCTATATAAATGAAAAAGAATCACCGAATGTGTTGATAGGAGCTAAACTCGAGAAAGGACCGATTTAGGGCTGTCTTTATTGTATCATATTTTCTGTATCAAACCTTTATTCCATGTAACGGAGAAACATGTTATTTGCAAGTGGTTGGAAATCTTGAACGAGAATTGTGTCTAAAAATAATCTGATTTTATAATGACGAGTTTTGGTAGAAGTACTAGGAATTTTATAGCAAAAGGTATTTTAATATATCAATATCAATAAGAATATCAATCAATGAAAAGTTCTGCGATTGGACCCATGAACTTGCACTTAGTAAGAAAACGTGAATGTGATAACGAAAAATAAATTTTGGGCGGGGAGAAGTTAGCCGGGCCAGCTAGTATATTATAAACAAACTCGCCTCTCACTTGAAATGCTAAACCAGTAGTACTAAACCAGTAGGATAGCTCATTTTCTGTTAATTTTAAGCTTATTCATTGTTAAACGTGAGGATGCCAAAAAAAGACGCTAAATATTAGTTTTGGCGTATCTTCGAGACTATCGACTAATTGTTCTTGTGGTTCTTGGATGGCAAGTTTTTTGCAAGTTTTTGTCGGAAAATTTTGGAAAACCCGCTACTTCTGTAAGCCTAAGTCATCTTAGATCATTGTTCAATGTATTTTGTGAGACGGTAGGTGGTTTTGTTGCTTATCAATGCTCGAAAACCTTGTTTTGCAATCTCGAGTCTGTTCGGGATAACACTGACACCTTCAGTCAGGGTAAAACCGACACCAGGGTTTGTGTTCCATGGACAGGAAAAATGTGTCCTTACTTTTTGTAGATGCCGCATGTTACATTTGGAAGACAAAACGATTGATATACAATAAAAACCAACGATGAATCGGACAGTCCAGAAAGCCTGGCAGAGTTTCAAGGCTTATCAACACATTTCCCGTGGATGATCACCCAAGCTGGGACATACACATAAGTGCTGGCTGAGATTTCTAGACCGGAATTCAAACATTCGTTCCGCAAACCTAAGACTACATCAGCGGAGAGAGCTGTGGGGTTCAATTGCAGTTGAATTTGTTCGCTTTTTTTACTATTCAAAATCTGAGAAATCCAATTACAAACAATTTGCAACTATCCCCCCTCTCTTCTCTTGAAGCTTCCAAATAGTATATAGACAGCCTCTTGATACTAAGAAATTATTGTAACAAGTTTACATTCGTTTCCCTAAAGGTGTCGGTTTTACCTGACAGGGTGTCGATCTCATCCGCACTCCCATTTATTTCACCTGAAAAACATCAATTTTTGTATTCTATCAAAACTCAAGTTCTACACAAAAAATGATCATCAGATACTGTAGAATGGTTAATTAATAGTTGAAGAGAAGTTCTGTAACCATTTGAAGTCGAAGAAACACTGGAGGTCCTGGAAATATGTGGGAATCCTTAGGGTGTCGGTTTACCCTGATTTCCCCCACACCCAAACTAGCGTTGGCTGAAAACATTTCATCTTTGACAGAAAAGGTGCCATTTCGTGTGTTGGAGAGTCAAATGCGCAAATAATGAGCTGTTTTAAAAGCATAAAAATGGTTTGAATGTATGCGAGGAGACATCTCTTTCTTCTTCTTCTTCTTTTTGGCTTTAAGAGGATTTAAACTATTCAGTTCATTCGCCTCTAAACATCTCTTTCTGTTTTCTTTTCTCATTTCATTTGGGGTTATGCCAAAAAAAAGCTCATACGATGTCGATGGGGATCGAACCAAGGCCGGCTGGAATGCAAAGTTTTTTCACACGACCACGCTATCCATATAGCTGCCAGTGTTGTTACAAAGAAGCGTGATAATATTACACCTCATCATAACATGAAGTTGGAAAGTGTTTTCTAAGAGGATAAAGAAGAACATGAACGAGAATATATATTTCTCTGTCTGGGCCGTGTATTTGGCAAACTATACGAAAAACTTTCATATGCTTTCATTTAAATGTGTCTCCTATTTCGCTCACTTATATTGGCTCTAGCGTATATATTATACAAATGATATACATGTATTGGGGAGTATAACATTTTCTGTTATTTTTCAGCTCATTTAATGCAATAAATCGGGATGCCATAACATGTGCTAAAAATTAACTTTGGGTGTACTTGCGATATTTTTATTAGTGTTACCTGGTTGAGATTTCCATGCCGAATAATACGCCTGGAATGTATTCTGGAGTGGCAAGCTCTAGAGAATACGCGTGACTACAGTGTGCAAGTTGGAGGAAAATTCTTGACGAAAAATCCCCCGACCAGAACGGAACCGAACCCGAACACCTGGCATGGTAATGCTGGACGCTAACCACTCGGCCACGGAAGCACTATCCGTCGTTGTGGTTACTAGCATTTAAATAAAAAAAACAAAAATATGATGATAAAAACACCGGGCTCAACCGGGATTTGAACCCGGGACCTCTCGCACCCAAAGCGAGAATCATACTCCTAGACCATTGAGCCGCTGAAATACTTTTTAGTTTATTATCATACCCAATCGCCTATCTTTAAACACAGGAATATTTGAAAAGGAATGTTTTTGGAAAAATATGACGATTTGTTAAGATAAATGATGTTGATTTGTCCAGTCGAAAATATGACCATGGATTGTTCACTTTTTTGACTACTCTAATTCAGCGCACGTGTGTCAAATCAGGTATACAAATTTTTCAAAAAATAAAGATAAAATTTTCTTTTTCATGATTCACAATAGTTTTATAGGATATTTTATGGATTCACATGTTTTAAAGGTTTACAAAATCCACCTTCTGTTGGTTTCAATACGTCCTCATTTGAGTTAATTTTTAATTAACCACCAGATGATTATTTGGTTCGTCTTCAGACCTTTTCTGGATTATAACACTTACACTAGGGTGGCAGCGAAAATGGTCATATCAAATTTCAAACACCGACCATGTACATTTTGTTTATTGGTCCAAAAAAACGAGCTGTGCAAAGTTTCAGCTCAATCGGACATGATTAAGAGGTGCCTCAAAGCGCTCAAAGTTTTGAGAAGTCCCAAAAGGTCGACATCGAAAAAAAAAATCGATTTTCCAAATTTCCTTTACCTTGGATGATTTTCGAGGATCAAAAAATCAAAACTTTGAGCGCTTTGAGGCACCCCTAAGTCATGTCCGATAGAGCTGAAACTTTGCACAGATAATTTTTTTGGGCCAATAAACAAAATGTACATGGTCGGTTTTTGAAATTCGATGATGAATTTTTTTCCATATATGTATGTACATCCATTGCCACCACATATTGTAAACATCATGCTTGAATATCATTTGTATCAGATTTACATATCTAAATCATGTAATTAACGGATCTCGATGACCTCAATTCTGATCATGGTTTGTCCGACTCGCTGATGTTGGTTTATCCACATGATTATTAAGCATCCGCTTTGCGCGCTGTAGTTTGTTTATGGTGTCCTTCGCGCATAGCAGAAATAAAGTTTAGCCGTGTCGAGTGCTGTTTACCTTTCAAATGCTCAAGAGAAGGCAATATTCTGAAGAAAGTCTTAATTATTAATGGATAAATATGATGACAGGAAACTCAAGCTATGAGGAATGCAACATCTACGAGATATGTTCAAAAAGTATCGCGACTTTCGAATTTACGCAGGTTACGTATATTCGATTCTAGATTTTTTTTTATGGCATTATGTTGGTACTCATGTCTCTCACTTATGCTGACAAGTACGGCTTTTTTGAATGTTCGGTTTATTTTTGACAACTGCTTTTCTTATACGTGTTTCGGTTCATCTTCAAGTTTTGCCTATTGATTATCTCTAGAGAAATCCCTTCATAGTGCTGAAGCAAGATCAGCTATGGCTATTGAAATGCTTAATGGAATGAGATAGAGTGGACCACTCTATCTACAAGAGCTGTTCTAAAAGTATCATGATTTTTGTATACCCACGGATTACTTATATTCGATTTCAGTTGTTGACGTGCTCGAGCTTCCGGCACGCTTTGCGTCGTTTACATCTTTTCGATCCTCCGAGATCATTTTTTCGAACTTCGATAAACGTTGTTTCGCTCCAAGGTAGGTTCACCAGATGTCACAATCAACATTCGGAAAATGTTCGCGCATTTAACCTTCCTATACTCGCGCATAGGTCTGACAGACCGAGAGTAAATGAGGTGGCTGAATTAGGTAACTGTTGAAACTGAATTAAGTCAAAGAAAAAAATATTTTCTGGAGAAAAAAATATTTTTTTCATTCAACTATATCTTTTTCTTTAAATAAATACCAATAACGCCTAAAAATACACAATAGCAATATCACAGAGACACACACAGTCTGTGAGTATACGAGTTACGATTTTCCACGCGAGTATAGGAGAGTCAATTTTGTTTTTCCTACAAAATTTGATACAGATTCTTTGATCCATTTTTGCAAAAGACAAAAATCGAAGATGAAACAAAACACGTGTAAGAAAAGCAGTTGTCAAAAATTAACTGAACATTCAAAATAGTACTTGTCAGCATAAGTGAGAGACATGAGTACCAACATAATGCCACAAAAAATCTAGAATCGAATATACGTAACCCGCGTGAATTCGAAAGTCGCGATACTTTTTGAACAGATCTCGTACTTTAAAAATGTATTTTTTTTTCATTCAAAAATGGAGATTTCTTAAACCGGACAAACCATGATAAGAGATGGACAAACCATGATCATAATTTCGTTCAAAAACGTAAAAAATTGAACAGTTTGAACGCCTTATGGTATTATTAACAACTAGAAACCTAGGGCTTTTAAAAAAACCCAAACGTCTTGATTACACGTGATTTTCAAGAAGATAAATCGATTCACATTTAATAGTTGCGTGAAAACACCCAAAATTGGACAATCCAACATCATTTACATTCAGTTTGACAACGCCAGTTGGAACACAATAGGCTGTTTACCAGTCAGTGGTGCTCTCCATTAACATCGAAATCATGGAAATGTTTGGGAAATGTACAATGTAGGGTCGCCCTGCTATTGTACATTGGTAGGGCGACCCTAAAATATTTTTTGTCTATCTCCATCGCTTCGGGGGCCAAGCCGAGAGAATACGTAGCTTATAATGTCTGTACAAAAAACATAGGCATTGAGAGATATTGTTACATTATCGTTTAACGATGGAACTCTTCAAACATATCAAAAATAACAGTTGGCATAACGGAATCCAACGTCAACTATGCGGTCGTGTCTTGGACATAACCCTCCTCTGACTGTTTCCTAACAAAAATTGTCGAAAACAGCATATTCAATAAAGGTTGGAGATGAAAAAAAACCTAGACAAACGAAAAATTCTGCCATGTACTCTATATGTAAAATATTCACTGAATCACGTTGAGAGTATATAGTATGACAGAAGGTAATTGTTGTTATCCGAGTTGACTGTTCTGTTGAGTTTCTCCAAATCCACGGAAAAGTACGTAAGAATCAGGAAACCGAAGACAAATGATCTTCAAACTCATCCGAAATTTGTGGCTCTCCTCAAACGAAACTCGAAATTATCATCAAGAGAAGATGATATGCGTTGAGCAATGATATGTCTAGAAAGCATTACTGTTCAATACTTACCAGAACCCTGAAATGAAATTTAAATAAAAATGTGAATACTCACTACACGATACACTCAGCATACACCTAGAATATAAGACACACTTGAAATGAATTACTTACCAGTTTTTACACGCCGCACACTCTGTGCGAATCCAAGAACTGACAACAAATACGCATTGTTTACTATACACAAAACCACCAGACACAACAAAACAACGAATTGTAAATAGAACACAAGAGAAAACCAGTATACAAATAGAGACGAGAAAAACAAATGGAATTACCAAATCGAACGGAAGGTGTTGTGCATTTTATAATCGCGAAAGAAGTTTTCTCGGGATTTTGTAGAGGTGTTTCGAGTCGTTCGAAAATAATTCACGTTCGGTAAAAGTGATTGAAGAAGGTGCCGCAATCGGATAAAATAAGTACTGCGGCAATCAGTGCTAAGACAATTACATTTCATAATGTAAAATGTAATTAAAAGTTAAAAAGCAGTTATAGATCAATAATAGACGTCATATTCAGTTTGAAGTTTTTTTGTCGAAAGATGTGAAGAGCATTCGAATATAATTCAAGATGTTTGAAAAATTTAAATTATTGACGTAGGACTATGTCTAACCGGAAGATATAGGGGGTGAAATGGAAATCTAGGCACTGAACAAGTAGGAAAAAATGCAAGATTTGGAACGCTTATAACTCGAGCATTTCTCAATAGATCGCAAAGGTTTTTGCATCAATTGATAGGAAATATATCTACGCATCTATCATTACGAATAACATTTCACTTTTCTTGAGATAAATAATTGAATAATTGTGAAATATCAAGCATTGTCCAAATGCACTATGTGCCCATTTTTAGTTGGTCCATTTTGTGCTCCTCAAATCGTACCGACCAAAACGGGCAACTAGAGCAGCAGCGAAATAGAATGAAGCACGATCGGAAAGGAAAAAGAAAAACAGGAAGTGGGTTATATCTATGATATAACCGCAAGGGTGACGTAGGACTATCGTTGATTTAGAGATCATTTGTTTGAAGTTGAATCTAAATCCATTCTGAATAAATGAATAAATGAATATTTGGGGGACTTCGAAAACGAGAGCGTTACGTTGGAGGCACAAGGTTTTATGCATCCAATATAGGATACGATAAACCTTGTTCTGAAGAATTATCTTCAGAAGCTTTCCTGCTAACTGTACTTGATTGACAAATCACAAACCCAAATGTATTATATGGATATTTTATGGATAGAAAACATTAAAATAAACTCTTTCGCTTGAATGTAATCTTCAATTCCAAGGGGAACTGGCAGATTATTTTCCAGCAACGATTAGATATTTCCACATTTTCCTCGATACTGGAAGCCCACCAGTGGTTAATGATAATTCGATAACCACCTGTTAATAGCACTTGATTGAAACATATTTGGTCACAGTGTTAAATGGATAGAAAACATTCAAATAAACTCTTTCACATGAATGTATTTTTAAATTCCCAGAGGAACTGGCAGATTATTTTCCAGCAATGATTAGATCTTTCCGGAACTTTCTCGATGCTGAATGGCATCCAATGGCGCGTGTATGTGTCGATCCTTCGCCGTCCACCTCCTCCAGCACGTTAGGCAACGATGTTGTCTTGTCGATGTCCGCACGAAAAATGAATGTGTCTCACCACCAGAATATCGCTTAAGTATGCTTTTTGTGTGTGATTGAATCGAGAGAAGGTGTGGTTTACGATGGCAATTTGGAAGGCAAACTAGAGGGGAATGAACTCTCTGAGCTCGAAACTTTCGGCGACTGAGCAACAATCGATTGCGTACGCATACAATATTGGATACGGAAATATCCTACTGATGGGGAAGAATAATCTTCAGAAGCTTTCCTGCTAATTACACTTGGTTGAAAAATTACATAATCAAATGTATTTGATCGCTGTGTTATATGGTTAGAAAACATTAAAATAAACTCTTTCACATGAATGTATTTTTAAATTCCCAGAGGAACTGGCAGATTATTTTCCAGAAATGATTAGATCTTTCTGGAACTTTCTCGATGCTGAATGGCATCCAAACGGAACGAATTCCGCGCGTGTATGTGTGTGTAGCGATGTCTTCCCGGGGAACCGTTTGTGGCATCACTCTCCTCCTGATGGATTCCCTTCTGGCCTAGGGTGCACAAACAGGCTCTTGGTGACACCGTTCATCCGCGCTTTCATGATAAACGAAGAGCTTCACCACAACAGCGACAACATACTCCAATCGCTGTTCAATTAGAACTGAGTGGATTTCCGAGTGGCGCTCGCTTATATACCGATTGGTGATTTCAATAGCCTGTTTTGAAAGCAATTTTAAGGCTATTGAAACAAGTTTTTGGATGAAAAAGTAACAAGTATATAACGCGTAGACATTTTATCTTTCGAATGAAGTGTTTATCATACCATTTCGTTCAGTTGTTTAGGAGCTATTAATGTTCAAAATCTCGGTCTCCGTCGTAACGCTTTCGTTTTCGAAACTTTGATTTTACACCCCGGTATAGAAATGAAAGACGTAGTCCTACGTCAAAAAATGAACGAAACATTGGTCGCAGTCTCACACATGCGTAATTCTCGAGCCAACCGAGCTTAAAAATCCCCGCTCCGCTGCCGTAACGATCATTCTCATCGATTCACCGTACACCACATCGTTTCGCATCACATCAGATCAACAAACCAACACAAGCAGCCATGGTTGGACATGGCAAAGGAGGAAAAGTGAAGGGAAAGGCAAGATCCCGCTCGAACCGTGTTGATCTGAAGTTCCCCGCAAGGGTAGCTAGGCCGAGCGCGTTAGTACCAGTGCACCAGTCCACTTAGCCGGCGTTATATAGTTTCGGCCGCCGAAGTGATCGAGTTAGCTGGCAAAGCTGCTCGCGACGATAAGAAAAACCGCATTCAGAACAGAACACATCAAGACAACAACGAGTGGCGAGTGGCAAACGCAATCGCAAAACGGCATCAGGTAGCAGAAGAAAAAAGTTTGTTCTTTATACAAACTGCTTTGGTGGCAAATCCAGAACAAGGCGGCATCGAGGGCGTTCGAAATGGTTTTTTTCTAAACCACGAGTACTAAGTTTTCTGAATTGGAACCATTCCATAAAACAAGGCGCTTTTCAGGGCCATTAAACCTTCCAAAAAAGAGTTTAGGAAATACAGTTCAAGGCTTTCTAAAACAATATCCAAAATAATAATAAAACACAAATTGATTTTTTCATAATTTGTTTGCCAGGATATGATGAGTATGTGAATTTGGCAGTTGTTCTGAGCTTATTGATTTTCACAAATTCTTAAATTGCTTCTAGATTGAAAGTACAGTAATTTACACTTATCTTGATATTTAGCTAATTGGACAGACCTGTAATGCGACATATTTAGTTGGACATTTTTGTAAACATAGAGTTCGGGGTCCAAATTATGACCCAAATTGAAAGTCGACACTGTACCACTGTCATCACAAATGTTCAATTACAGGTTAAAATTACCTCCAATCCGACACTGAGTGGTGGTAATGCGACGTGCCATTGAATGTAATTTACTGTAAAATATGTCACAAGCTGGATGGGAAGAAATTTTCCAACTGTGAAAGCTGTGGCGAGTGGCAAATGCAATCGCTAAACAGAAAGGTTTAGCCGAACAAGATGGGGATATCGAGTGATAACAAAACAATAAACTCTTTAGATTGAAGATAATTTTCTGATACTGAAAAGGACCCTTTTTAGCCTGCATGTGAATCCTACGAGCGAACAAATCGTAATGAATGTATTTTTTGCCATCGCTCCCTTTTAACGCTCATTCGTTCGTCTCGTTGGACTCGCCCCTCTGGCTTAGTCTGCCGATTTGTCTCTATCCTGTGAGTGTGTACCGCTAGAGTATAAAACACGCGGACCCCAAAAAAATATCTTATTTTCTTTCAAACCGTAAACCCGTGTGGTTGTACGGCATCGGCATCGTGGACGTAACAAAGGAAGACAAGTTAAGGGAAAGGCAAAGTCTCACTCGAACCGTACAGGTCTCCAGTTCCCTGTTGGTCGCATTCACTGATTGCTCCGCAAGGGTCCGCCGAACGGATTGGCTGCTCACGACAATCAGAAAACCCGCATCAAGAACAGAGCAGCTTCGTTTCAGCGCTCATCAAGGAAACAATTAGTTTCAGTGAGTGGCAAAGTGTTTCTCCGGCACGTTAAATGTAATTTGCTGAACAACATGTCACAAGCTGGATGGGAAGAAATTTTCCAACTGTGAAAGCTGTGGCGAGTGACAAACGCAATAGCTAAACAGGAAGGTTTAACCGAACAAGATAGGAATATCGAGTGATAACAAAAACACAACACCAAAGGTTCTTTTCAGAACCATCAACATGTTCATAAAGAGTAAACAGTAAACTAATCCATTTTTCAGGTAGATAGGTAGGTATTCACGTAGGAGAAGAAAATAAAACAATATATTTAAAATATATATTTAACAAAAGCTGTCCCCTTTGTATAGTCCTACGTCACTCCGGTTATGTCCCCGACATTACCCACCCGTCTTTTTTTCGCATGCGAAAAACCAATTGATAAAATTGCATGAAATTTTAGTGGAAACCTTTTGTATATCCATTTTGACGATGTTTAGCGTAAAAAAAATACGATTAGAAAATACGATTAGAGACTATGCATTGTACAGGCAACTACCTTTGTGACCAAATTCGATCGTTTACAAGCGCACGAGTTTTGTTTCAGTGCAATTCATTGCAATTCATTAAAGTTTTATTTGACGTTTGACATGTCAAACCAGTTTGCGAGTGAAATTCGATATATCTCACTTACCAGTCGGCTCTGAATCCATTGATCGTGGTTGTAGGAAATGGTGCCTCCAAGTTCCTCGGGAAGTTCGCTCAATTCGAAATACTTGACGAGTCGGGATCTTGCGATAACAATCGGCTGAAAGAGAAGCGGAGAGAAAACAAAACATGAATTTCTAATCAATTAACTGAAGGGAAAAGGTGTATTAGGTTTCATGTGCCGCCTCGTTGATTAAGATTGCTCGTGGGGCACTACCTGACGAGTTGACGTTGACACCAGAGTCTTTAGTTAATTTGAACAGCACGTTTCGTCACTTTTGTATGCTTCAAATTCAAACCTTTTTGTGAATAAAGTTTAAAACTAAGAATGTTTTTAATAGTTTTTATCTGCATAAAGATAGTCTACCTCTATTGAAAAAAGAGTACAAGGTAAAAGATAATTTACCCCAGGTGGGACTCGAACCCACAATCCTCGGCTTAGGAGGCCGATGCCTTCTCCATTAGGCCACTGGGGCGCCTCAATAACACAGAATGGCTTTTGAACCTTTTCAGTATATGTTCTCTACGTGCTTGAACGCAGTGATTCCACATCATCTTCATTTCGGCATATGTACTCTCCAGCTTTGTTCATCGACCCGTGAAGTTTCTGGGCGGTGGTCATAGTTTCAGTGTGATTGGCATTTGGCATAATTTATCTAATTAGCAAAATTATCGATATAAACAATGCAATCATCTGCGGGTGCAACCCGGTGGGTATTATTTGTTTATGTTTTCCTCGGTCCCAATCGCATTACCGCATTGAATCTTCTTGCATCTTGCGGCATACCATGAGTATAAGTAAATCAGTGGACCAGTTTCGGGGTTTGTTTTGTTCAAATTCGGACAGAATTGGGGGTGTGCTGCATGTACGAGTCTGTTACGGCTTGGGAGTCAAAGCAAAGAGAAGATGCACCCGAAAACGTGACTCAGAGTTATGGCATTGCTAAATTATACTTAATCACAACAAATCTAGTGTGGTTGGCTACCTTTGTATCGTAACTATCGGTTGTTCGCATGGAAATTTATTGTGTAACGATGAAGTGGTTTTACCTTGGATTACATACTTCTAATTTCGATTCAATTGTTCCAAATTCCCATATTTCGTCAGTATATTTGTTGTAATTACTGGCATCACTGATGAATTCTTTGAGATTTTATACCTACCTTGGTAGCCGCAAAAAACACCTATCAACAGCAGAAAATGGCTCAGTATCAACGCCTCTACTGTCAGTTCGTAAGTTGTTCCAATTCAGATCTTAAAGCGACGGATTACAGGACGGATTCGATAATCTACATTCTCCATTTTTTATTCTATGTTATAGTGACTTTCAACACTTTTGACTAATTCTTCACTTAGTCTCCGATTTCTTTTCACTGTATATTATCGAGTCCTGTATATAATCGAGTTAAAAAAAAGTAGAAGAGTCTGAGCCTATAGGCACGGAAGTAAGTTTGACGTAGGACTATGATTATTCGAAAAAAAATTGCAATGTAATTCTGTTCATTGTTAAGAAGTCTAGAAACTTTTTCGAAACTCTAAATGGTGGGCCTCATGTACTCATATCCATCAAACGGGTTATAATGTACAAAAAACCAAATAAGCTTTTGGCAGGAGGTTCAACTGTCTAACTGAAAATGATTCATGAATATCAGTGTGACACATAACAGGGTGGGATGACAAAATTATATGAGCATCGGTAGGAAAAAAATGTCGTCGTTGATTATATTGAATGTGATGTTAACGGGGAGAAACAAAGCAATGTTGAAAAGATTTACGATTTCGTGATATTTTGAGGCAAAATATACATGAAATCATAGAGCTGCCTAATTTTTAATGTATAGCTTTGGTGTTGTAATGTCTTTCCATTGTCTTATTCTAAGTCATCGGGAGTAGTAGCTTTTTCGGTTAAATAATGTTTGTTTGCAGACTATATTTCACGTCACACACACTGGCATTGTGGGCCATGACGATATCACCTTGGTAAAGCTAAAATATTGATTTTCTATGGAATTGCAGCCGTCTTACTAACCCACTCCACCATCTACATAACCCTCATTTCTACACATTGGCTGGAATTTATTTGACAGAACAAATTATTGAACACAATTTTGTGTTGCATACAACATTCACGGGAACCAAATTGAAAGAAAGAATGCATAATACATGATTTACCTTTGCATTCGCGCTCGCAAAACATACTTCTTTTATTCGTTAAATTGTTCACTTGTTTTACTATTTCCACTGTTGAGGTCTCATGGGAAAAAAATGCTGGATAAATTTGCCTTCTAATGGTATGTATTATAACACATATCTTAAGAACGATTATGCGTAATATGCATTTAAAATCTCTTAATTTTTCGTAGAGTGACTCTACTACGACAAAATATTTTTGATTTCCAATTTAGTATACAGTAAAACCACTAATTTAGCATCCTGTATAACCACTATTATTCTAAAGCACTTCATTGCACTCTTCTTGACGTAGAGTCTACCAATACCTGACATGTTTTCAATTGTATTGAATACCATGCACTTTCTCCGAATGTTTATTCTTGCTGGAGAAAAACTGCCCTGATAATCATTTTTTAAGCTCATTCCAAAGGTTTTCTATCGGATTTAGAACTGGAGACTGGCTTGGCCAAGGAAGAACTAAAATTTTATTTGTATCACACCACGATTTTAGCAGCTTCGATGTATATTTGAGGTTGTTGCTGGAAAAGCTATTCGAGATGCATATTTTCCTCAGCGTAAGGAAGCATTACCTCCAATATTGCCTTAAAATCGAAAAAATTCAACATTCATTGTGTTCATAATTCGTAATATGGGACCCACACCATACCAAGAGAAACAACCCAAAACCAACAACATGTTTCACAGTTTTCTTCGTGAAACGTTGGGAATCCGAACCAAATTAATTTCTCTAAGTTTCGTCGCTCCATAAAATATTCCACAATTTTTTCGTACCTTCTGCTTCTTGCCAGGTACGATATCTTGAAGCAAATTGCTTTCTTATCTGCAAATTAATCTTTCTCAATAACGGAACTTTTCCTAGCGATTCGACCGGGTAGTTTTGCTTCTTCCAAACGTCGACGAACTGTTCTAGTACTTACGATGTTGTCAATGTTGGAGCAAATTGTTCAAGACGATGCAAACGAATCAACATTCGCCAGAACTACATATACGATGATCTGTTCTTGGTGTGGTTGCGACGCATTTCCGTCACTTTTGCTGGCTTCAAGGCATTGGCGATGAAATTTTCAGATCGTCCTAATATTTTAGCGATGGTTTTATATGTTTCACCCTCATCACGATGGTTTCTTACAACATCTCTTTACTCAGAAGTACAGTGGCAATTTCTGCCCATTCTAATTGTTCTGACAGTGAAATTAGAAATTATTTACGTTGAAAATGGGAAACTTATAGCTGCAAGATTATTCAATCATGTGCAAATTTATAACACATGCGAATTGGGGATTTTTTGGTTTTAACAGTTCTTCCGCACAGTAACTCGATAATTCCTTATAGTTCCTTGATAATTCCTTAATATTATCCTTCGTTGATCGTATTTTTTTCGCATATCCATGTTGTAGAACTTTAACCTTTCTCTCCGTTGGCCGTTTTATAGATTTGGCCGTTCCATAGATTTTCATGACATGAAACGCTATGACTCAGGAATAACATTTTATTGAGTGGTTTTTATAGCTGTTTCGATTATGTTGTCTGGCATCAGTGTCGAAAAAATAACGATGCTTTCACCAATACAAAAAAAACCATTGCGGAAAATTGAAAAATGAAAATTTAACTTTCAGAGTTTCCGACGTTTTCCACTACACATTGCGACAGCAGATGAAAATTTAATATCTTGTGAATAATCGATTAGAGTTTGGTTGATATTACTTGATGGGAAGTGTGTGAAAACGATCATTTTCTTCGCAAAATCATTGATTTCCGAGCGAGGGTAAGGGAGGGAGATGAAAGAAATGAGAATCTATGGCTTCCTTTCACCTTCACCTTAAAAGGACGTTTTATCTTTTTCTTGAGATTCCGACGTGGGACTACGTCTAACCTTTCAATATAGGGGCCTATTTCAAAGTTTCGGGTATGAAAAGTGAATGATTTTGAACGTTAACATCTCTTCAATTAATGGATGGATCTCGATTCCGAATACACAAATTAAGAGAAAAGATCCCCACGTATGTAGGTGCTACGGCCACTTTCGCCTCGCTCAGACAATCATGACGAATCGAAACGCGATGTATATAGGAGAAAAGGGCGAAATATACAACATCCTAGAGGCGAGTGAACTGAAAAGTTTAAAGTCCTATAATTCAACACTACTTCTACGACATTCAGTCAAACCCCGACCTGCTAGATGAGTGTTGAGAGTTCGAGCGGCGCCAAAATGGACATAGCAACAACATTCCCAAACAAACCCTCAACGTCAACACATCAAGCTGGTCGGGGTGTGACTGAATGTTGTATCTTCCGTTCTTCTTCTTTCTTTGTTTTTAAGAGGCTTTAAACTTTGCAGTTCATTCGCCTCTAATATCTTCCGTTCTTTGTTTTAGAGTGGCTTTATACTTCGCAGTTCATTCGCCTCTATGTTGTATCTTCCGCCCTTCTCTTATATATGTATCACGCTTCGACTCAGCATGATTCTCTGAGCGGCGCGAGAATGGGCATCGCAACTACATTCCCATATAGAGAATAGTTGCATCGAGAGTAATAGATGTATACATCGCTCATCGTCCATCATCAGCAAAGATATATTTACGTTGAATGAAAAGTGGAGGAAAGAAGTGAGAAGGTCCCACGTTTCTCCGGTTATGTCCACGATATTACCCATCCGTCTTCAGTGAATAGCGTATGATTGTTGCAGATCGAACATATTCTATTGCGATGTTGCGTTGTAAAATTTCCCCTAGCTTATTGCGATGTTGCGTTGTGAAATGTCTACTAGCTTGAATGGCTGTTTGTTTTTTTAATAAATGAATTATATTGTAATATATTTCCATCACTTAAATAGTAGAAGAGTACAAAAAGCAATTGTATTTTCAGTCCTCGAGAACAGTAGCATTTTCGGTGAAATGCGATTGCAAACTATTCTCCATTTTCCCACATCACACACCGATACCGAGTGCCTTGAAAATATAATCTTGGTATCGCTAAAATAATGAAGGTTCACTTGTTTCTATGAAGGTGAGGGAACACAAAAAAGTACGTTGGAAAAGTGAGCACAAAAATTTCGGCACCGTGATAATAAAAATTATTCTATTGGCGCTTTTCAGGGCAACCAAACCACTCACAAAGGAGTTTTCAAACGTTATTTACAATACGATGTATTCTAAAGTGATATCCGAATAATACAATACTACATGGGCTGAAAAGTTCCGGGATTCTTCAACAGATGACGACTATAAAAAGAACAAGAATCATTTCGAGAGGTTCATCTGTCACTAGCTTATGTGTGGAGTTTCATGACATTCCGTTTATTTGTTCACAAACTACGGTTGTTTGAATGTCACTACCGGAGCATTTGCTATAGAAAATGAAAAAAGAGGAATATCCTATTTTGATCAAACATTGTTTTTGATGGGAAAAACTCCTAAACAATCAATGCAATGCAGGGAGCTACCACTTCTGCTCCTTCGAGAACAACAGTATATCGGTGGTTTAGTGAATTTAAAATGGGCTATCCAAGCACCGCAAATGCACCTCGCTTTGGAAGGCCAAAAGAGGCTATGAATCCAGAAATCGTGAAACAAGTGCATTGACACCTTTCAAACGATCGTTAAGTGAAGTCCGCGAGTAAGCTGAGGCCGTAGTCATTTCAAAATAACGGGTGGGATACATTTTGCACGACATTTTAGACATGAAAAAGCTATCCCCGTGATGGGGGCTGCGTTTGCTGATCGTCGACCAAAAACAGCGACGCGTTGATGATTCAACAGTCGGTTTAGCGTTATTGAAGCGTAATCATTTTCATTTTCATTTTATTTATTATATCAACAGGCCTTTACATTAGTGCCCTAATGATATCTAAATCTAATTTAAATCTAAGTCTAAATGAAGATTTTATTAATGTCTAAGAACTACGAGGAACATTTTTTTGAGAGTTGAGTGAAAATCGAACGATGAAAAACATCGGTTTAGCACTCGACACATACTCGCTACGGGCTCGTTGTGCCCGTAATTTGTGCGGGAGTGAGGGAGACGAATAAAAGTGTAGTAGCGTAGGTTTCGATAGCAAATGTTGAAATTGATCGATTGAAGAAGGTCGGGACAGTCGATATTCGTGAGAATCAGATCCGATATAAAAGTAGCCTTAGCTACGTCTCTACGTACGCTCAGTAGATCAAGTCTAATTAATTTACAGCGGTTCTCGTAGTGAGGAAGATTTGAGGGATCATTCCAGGGCAGATTACGTAAAGCGAAACGAACAAATTTACGCTGGATCGCTTCGATGCGCTGAATACCGTTTTGATAGTAAGGCGACCATGTTATGCATGCATACTCGAGAATTGAGCGAACCAACGCGCAATAGAGTGCCTTGATGCAATAAACGTCTTTGAATTGTTTCGTGACACGAAAGATGAATCCGAGAGTTCTAGAAGCTTTGGCGGTAACGTAAGATATATGATCCTTGAATGTGAGTTTACTGTCAATTATGACTCCTAGATCTTTGATTGCTACTACACGACTTAAAATCACACTGCGCAATTTATATTCATAAACGACTAATGAACGTTTCCTCGAGAAGGATATAATGGAACATTTTTCAGGATTCAAAACCATTCTATTGTTATCACACCATTCAGCGAAAATGTCAAGCTGCTGCTGCAGGTACACTGCGTCATTAAGACAATTGACGGGCCAAAACAACTTGAAGTGATCGGCGTAAGAGAGTTTGTGGCACTCCAAGCAAAAGTTAACGTCGTTCAGGTACAGAAGAAAAATGTAAGGGCCAAGATGACTACCTCGAAGAACACCCGATGATACTGGAAACGGAGAAGATACAGTGTCACCTATTTTCTCGAAATCGGGTGGAATTCTTTCGACGTTTTGTGACAATGGATGAAACGTGGATCCATTACCACACTTCTGAATTCAATAGGCAGTCTGCAAAGTGGCACTGAGACATATTTCGAAGACTTTGACGTTTCGTACTACAGAAAGGGAATTGAAATGTTGGAAACTTGCTATATCAAGTGTATTGCTCTCGAAGAAAATCAAACTCGAACTAAATCCTGGGACTTTCAAGCCCATGTCGTACGAGTGCAGCAAAATTAAAACTCGTTACCCGCTGTCGCCGTTGCCGCCGTTACCGCTTCTGTCACTTCTGCCACTTCTGCTACTTCTGATGCTACTACCGCTACATGTCATTTAAGGAGCACAAATAGGACCAATCAAAACGTGGCTCATAATGCATTCGGATAATGTTTGATATTTCACAATTATTCAATTGTTTATCTCAAGAAAAATAGAATGTTATTCATTGTGATAGGTAAGTAAAAAAATGTGCTATCAATTGATGCAAACGTATTGGCGATCTGTTAAGAAATGCTTGAGTTGTATGCTTTCGAAATCTTTCATTTTTTTCCTACTTGTTCAGTTCAGTGCCTAGATTTTATTTAATAAGAAATAAAAAGAATTGATAGAGGATGAAAGAAAATGGTTAAAATTATTGAAAATGTCGCTTTCATAACTAAAGTCATAATCAAGAATGGAACCTGTTCACATTACCTGCTGCATTACTCTCACGATAAAAAAAAAATGCAAGGGTGTTACTTAATTCAGGGCCTTTGAACGCGTTTTCAAAATCACAGCCCTTCAAAAGCTGACGTCAGTCGTAATTGACCTCCAGAAGAATCTCAATCAACTCCACCGATGCAAATGCTTGCCGAGATGGATCTTACTCTAAACGAGAAGAGCCAACCAACCTTTCAGCATATGTACTTTCAATTCTCGTCATCATTCGAATCTCTCTCTCGCGCTCTTTCTCATCACTAATTGTTTCAATTATCCCTCAATAGCACACGCCGTCCATTCCCTTTCAGACGGTATCCGAATCTAATCGGCAATGGGGTAACTAATTACAATAACTGACAGTGATTGGAAATGAAAGCGTTAAACAGAAACCACTCAAAAGGGGCGCCCTCGAGTGAGCGTAATTCCGTCAAAAGCGACCCCTCGCAGTTGCCTTTTACGTAATGTGTAATTGGTTGGATTGGGGGCGCGCGGAAGATCGAATGCAATCGAGAGCGTGGCCATTCTTTCGCGCTGACTCCAAGCACATTTTGTTTCAAATTTGTCGGCCTTTTGCTAGTGACTGAGTGCGTCGGAGAACATTTACGCATAGAGCCAGAGCGGCAATTAGAGTATAAGCGCACTTCTTATTTCACTTGATTCAGATTGAGAGAACTACTTTCACTCGTCCCCACGTGAGTATAGTTTGCAATGGCTCATATTGTTCGTCATGTGTTCGAAAAAAAAACCAACCAGAGAAAAATACATCATTATGCCACTGTTTACATTGTCAATTGTGAATAAGATCGCGCTCTAAACAGCCCTGAGCGTTAGAAAACTCTTGGTGTCCCACAATCCACTGATGTCGTTGTTCCACAAACCAGTGTGTAGTACAAATGTCAATTACTTGCGCATTTACAAGCCTCATTTTTCCGATCGTTATAAGGCTGTTGACATATAAAAAGAACAGGCAAGAGAGAGAGAGCTACGTAAGCGCATATAATTAGACCATGATTGTTTTGTGTGCCCAAAGCACTGCCTTGCACTTGCCTTCGAGCGCCCTCGTTTGTCCCGTTAGTGCGTATAATAAGTGACGTTTGTTTTTACTATACAAGCTCACGCTCTACAATTTATAGGTGCAATTTTGAACTAGCGTGAATCACGCTTGTTGAGGTGACTTCAAGCCCTCGAAACGCAGCGCAATTCATTGTCTTGACATACACAGTTCCAATGAAGCACTCACTTCAGAAAAGAAAATGTCAGATCCAATCCATTGCGGTTATCAATCTGGTAGGGTAAATGATCTTGGTTTGTCCAATTTGGGGTGTTTTTACGCAACTACAAATGCAAATCGATTTTGACGTAGGACTACGTCTTTCATTTCTATACCGGGGTGTAAAATCAAAGTTTCGAAAACGAAAGCGTTACGCCGGAGACCGAGATTTTGAGCGTTAATAGCTCCTAAACAACTGAACGAAATTGTATGATAGACACTTCATTCGAAAGATAAAATGTCTATGCGTTCTATATTTGTTACTTTTTGATCCAAAAACTTGTTTCAATAGTCTTGAAATTGCTTTCAAAACAGGCTATTGAAATCACCAATCGGTATATAAGCGAGCGCCGCTCGGAAATCCACTCAGTTCTAATTGAACAGCAATTTTGCATGTTGGAGCATTGGAGCATGTTGTCGCTGTTGTGGTGAAGCTCTTCGTTTATCATGAAAGCGCGGATGAACGGTGTCACCAAGAGCCTGTTTGTGCACCTTAGGCCAGAAGGGAATCCATCAGGAGGAGAGTGATGCCACAAACGGTTCCCCGGGAAGATCTCGAAGCAGCCGCTACACACACATACATACACGCGCGGAATTCTTTCCGTTTGGATGCCATTCAGCATCGAGAAACATCCGGAAAATTATCTGCCAGTTCCTCTGGGAATTTAAAATTACATTCGTGTGAAAGAGTTTATTTTAATGTTTTCTATCCATGTAACAATGTGACCAAATATTTTTCAATCAAGTGCTGTTAACAGGGGGTTATCGAATTAGCATTAACCACTGGTGGGCTTCCAGTATCGAGGAAAATGTGGAAATATCTAATCGTTACTGAAAATAATCTGCCAGTTCCTCAGGGAATTTAAAATTACATTCATGTGAACGAGTTTATTTGAATGTTTTCTATCCATGTAACACTGTGACCAAATACATTTGGTTTTGTGATTTTTCAATCAATCGCAATTAACAGGATAGCTTCTGAAGATTATTCTTCCCCATCAGTAGGATATTTCCGTATCCAATATTGTATGCGCCCGCAATCGATTATTGCTCAGTCGCCGAAAGTTCCGAGCTCAGAGAGTTCATTCCCCTCTAGTTTGCCTTCCAAATTGCCATCGTAAACCACGCCTTCTCTCGATTCAATCACGCACAAAAAGCATACTTAAGCGATATACTGGTGGTGAGACGCATTCATTTTTCGTGAGGACATCGACAAGACAACATTGTTGCTGAGGGTGCTGAGATCTGCCCTGAAACGCAAGCAGTTTGTTTGAAACTGTGAGGGAGCACAGAGAAGCCGATCCTTCAGGAGAAGAGAAGGTGACCATCAAAGCAGCCGCTACACACACACATACACGCACGGAATTCTTTCCGTTTGGATGCCATTCAGCATCGAGAAAGATCCGGAAAATAATCGGCCAGTTCCTCTGGGAATTTAAAAATACATTCATGTGAAAGAGTTTATTTTAAAGTTTTCTATCCATGTAACACTGTGACCAAATATGTTTCAATCAAGTGCTATTAACAGATGGTTATCGAGTTAGTATTAACCACTGGTGGGCTTCCAGTATCGAGGAAAATGTGGAAATATCTAATCGTTGCTGGAAAATAATCTGCCAGTTCCCCTTGGAATTGGAAATTACATTCAAGCGAAAAAGTTTATTTTAATGTTTTCTGTCCATAAAATATCCATATAATACATTTGGGTTTGTGATTTGTCAATCAAGTGCAGTTAGCAGGAAAGTTTCTGAAGATTATTCTTCAGAGCAAGGTTTTTCGTATCCTATATTGGATGCATAAAACCTCGTGCCTCCAACGTAACGCTCTCGTTTTCGAAGTCCCCGAAATATTAACTTATTCATTCATTCAGAATGGATTTAGATTCAACTTCAAACAAATGATCCCTAAATCAACGATAGTCCTACGTTACCCTTGCGGTTGTACAATAGATATAACCCACTTCCTGTTTTTCTTCATGAAAATCACACATAATCAATACGAGTTTGGGTTTGTTGAAAAGCCCCAAGTCTCTAGTTGCTAATACTACCATAAGGGGTTGAAGTTATTCAAATTTTTATGTTTTTTAACGATTTTCCTTAAAGAAGAATTATGATCATGGTTTGACCACCTCTGATCATGGTTTGCCCAAAAAAATGATCATGGTTTGTCCGATTTTAGAAATCTCCATTTTTGAATGAAAACATTCGAATTCACAATTAGATGTTGCATTTATCATTGCTTGAGTTTACTGTCATCATATTGATTCATTCATAATTTAGGCTTTCTTCAGAATATTGCCTTTTCTTGGGCATTTTAGAAGTGTTCACCTCAACACAATCAACACAGAAAACCCATACTTCTGCTATGCGCGAAGCAAACCATAAACAAACATAAACAAACTGCAGCGCGCCAAGCGGTTGCCATAGAAATCATGTGGACAAAACAACATTATTGAATTGGACAACTCATGATCAGAATTGAGTTCATCAAAATGCGTTAATGTAAGGTGAAGGTGGAAGCTAGCCATTGTAGTAGTATAGGTAAACCCTCGTGTAAAAATGAGGTAATAGTGTTTGTGAGAGAAGTGCAAAGCACACGTAAATAAATCAATTCACTTATCAGACTGTGTGGCGCTTCATTGACACGAGTCTTTGAATACATTTGAAAAAAAAAACAAATAACAATTCAATACTAAAGTAAAATGTATGAACGATATGTTCCGATGAACAATTGCAAATATAAATATATATAGAAGGTGCATTTGCATATGATTCTGATTATACGCGAGCGTAACATGAGCAAATTTATAACACATGCGAATTGGGGCACTTTTGGTATTAACAAGTTCTTCCGCATAGTAACTCGATGTTGATAATTCCTTAATATTTTCCTTCGTTGATCGTATTGTTTTCACATATTCACGTTGGAAAGCCTTAACCCTTCTCTTCGTTGGCCGAGACATTTAGATTGAATTTAATACTTTTCCGTTTACTGTTTTTGAAAGCATAGGCAGCCGTGGCAGTGTTCCGAGCTCTGCAATACAATTTTCTTACCCAATGTTAAAGTTGCTAAAACTTACATTATAGACCCATTAAACGTAAAAATAATAACTGTATTGATATCAACACAATTTTATTCTATTGATTTTCATGACATGGGACGCTATGACTCCGGAATAACATTTTATTGAGTGGTTTTTATAGCTGTTTCGATGATGTTGTTTGGCATCAGTGTCGAAAAAATAACGATGCTTCCACCAATACAAACAAAACCATTGCAGAAGATTGAAAAACGAAAATTTAACTTTCAGAGCACTTGCTCGAGTTTTCCGACGTTCTTCACTATACGGTGCGAAAGCAGATGAAAATTTAATATCTTTTGAGTAATCGATTAGAGTTTGGTTGATATTACTTGATGGGAAGTGTGCGAAAACGATCATTTTCTTCACACTGTTTCGCAAAATTATTGATTTTCGGGCGAGAGGTGAGGGAGGGAGATGAAAGAAATGAGCGCCATTGTGGCAGCCATTTGTGGCTAGCTTCCACCTTCACCTTAATGGTTTAGCTATGTAAATCCGATACAAATGGTGAGCATGCATGATGTTTACAATATTTATAAGTGTTGTAATCCAGAAAAGGTCTGAATACGTGCCAAATAATCATCTGGTGATCGATTAAAAGTTAGTTCGAATGAGGGGCGCATTGACACAAATAGAAGGTGTATTTTATAATCCTTTAAAACATGTGATTTCGTAAAAATATACTATCAAACTACTATAAATCATGTAAAAGGCAATTTCATTTATATGTTTCGAAACATTCGAAGGCCTTATTTTACACAGTAGCGCTGAATTAGAGCATTCAAAAAAGTGGGCAAACCATGATCATATTGTCGACTGGATAAACCAAGATCATTTACCCTAATCAACAAAAACAACTTATGTTTCCGTGTGGTTTGTATTTCCTCCATTTAAAACTCATATAACTATAACAAATGAATCACTGTGACTTGTTTTATGGTTACCTTGCGCTACTTGACAGGGTGTCTGAGATTTGTATTAGTTTATGTGTTTAATTCAAAATGTGGCTCCCGAGAAAATACATAAACGAAAGTTCACGCTTTCACATTGAAACGTATATTGTATATTTAGCACATCAGATGAATTTATTGGAAAATGTTTAATTTTGCTCTAATATCATACGAATTTTGTTTTACATACATTATTTTTATTACATTATTTTCGGTTAATAGCTTATCACACTATAAAAGAATGTTCGATCATAGTAAGACAACAGAAAAGATCCACTTCCAAATAAATATTTTTTTGACGTAGAACTACGTCTTTCATTAAGGGAGCCAAATCAGGTCACGTTTATAAAAAAACATGAAATAAAGTTAACGACAATAACTATTTTTACTGCGAACGAATTCTGATGATTTGCATTCCAATCGAATCTTTTTTTTATCTGTATTGTAGTATTATAGTTTTACTTCCATTTTATTATATTATAGTTTTACTTCCATTTTTGGAAGAATGTCGGGAGTGAGAATTGAACTCGTGACCTTTAGCGTGAGATGCATGGAAGTTACCACTACGCCAGATAGCCTCCTCCCAATACTTTCTAATACTTTCTTTTCTGCTCGTTTTCAACTCTTTTGGTATAAATAAGACTCACACCACTTCTCGTTCGGTGTTTGTTAGGCGAACAACGTTTGCTGTCGTGCCTCGAGCGGGAGTCGAGCGTCTTTCTCAAGACGGGCACGTTCGTTATACTTCGCTACTGAAGTAGCAAAAAATAGCTAAATAACTACAAAGATTTTCCGAAAATTTCATTGTATTCTAGAATAACATCCAAAACGGATTTAATAATATAATTCCATAGTTCTACGTCGAAAATACGGTCGTGTCCTAAAAACAACCCCTTACACTTTTTCTTTCATTCACACATGGTGATGAGAATACTTGTGTACCGTCAATCATAGTAACCCATGAATTTTCAAACAAGAATTGACAGCGCTTTCAGTTCAACTGCGGAAATAAAAGCGAAGGCCGTAAAGCAACTGCGCTCCCTTTTTTGTGCGTACTGGGAACTCCAACCCTTTGGACATCGTCAAGTACATTGAGTCCTCCGAATACGCCCGTTCCGGTATCTACACTCGACAAAAAAAAGAGGAACAGTGAATCTCGACGTTTCATGCAATCCTAAGACATTTGGCATCAAAAAAATTTTTTTTGAAAACCCCGATTTCCTTGGGTGATTTTTCGATTTTCAAAAAAACTAAAATTTTGAGATCTGCGACAATAGTAAATGAAGTTGTTATGAGCTAATATTTTGCAGAGGGTATTTTATCGTGCAAATCAACATTTCGCAAGGAGTCCCGTATGAAAAATTGATATGACGATTTTCATTGACACCCTAAACCAAACGTTTTGCATCGTATTCCGAAAAAAAGAACGGGTTCCAAAGTGTCGATTTTAAACAACAAAAAAATTCTAGATGACTGTAGATCTCGCGTTTCATGCAATTTGAAGATATTTGGCATCAAAAAAATTTTCGAAAACCCCGATTTCCTTTACTTTTCGTGATTTTTCGGTTTTCAAAAAACTCGCACTTTGTCCACTGTGCGACACTAGTAAATGAAGTCCGATTGAGCTGATATTTTGCATAGGATAGTTTTTCGTGGGAATCAACATTTTCAATCAAGTTCGCTTTGGAAATTCGAAGGTCACTTTTTTCCCATACATCCATTGGCACTCTAATATTCTTCTTCTTCTTCTTCTTCAATGGCACTAACGTTCCTAGAGGAACTTCACCGTCTCAACGTAGTATTACTTGCGTCATTTTTTATTAGTACTTAGTTGAGATTTCTATGCCAAATAACACGCCTTGAATGCATTCTGAGTGACAAGCTCTAGAATACGCGTGATCACAGTGCAAGTCGGAGGAAATTTCTTTGACGAAAAATTCCCCCGACCAGAACGGGAATCGAACCCGAACCCCCGGCATGTTAGTTATGACGCTAACCACTCGGCCACGGGAGCACGGCACTCTAATATTACTAATACTAATTTCGTTTTTACACAGTTTTTGATACGCGGTTTCATTTTACGCGGCTTTTTTTATGCGGTTTTTGGAATTTACGCGGGTTTCGGAGTTTACGCGGTTTTTTTTTACGCAGCACGTATCAACCGCGTACAAATTCAATGTGCTAATTGATGTACCTTTTCACGAAATAAGGATGTATTGTATCACTGATTAGTAGCTGAGAAATAAAAGAAGATACAGATATCATGATTACAGCATACAAAACAAATCAGTTAATCAATTGTTAAAACATGAGTTGTATTTTTAATTAATAATTCACTGTTTGTTAGATTTTTATACGGATTTTGAAATTCACCCAGTTTATTTTTACGCGGATTTTGGAATTAACGCGGTTTTTTTTGCGTGGATTTTGGAATATACGCGGGTTTTTTACACGGTTTTTTTACGCGGTACGTGTCCCCCGCGTAAAAAGCGACTCCAGTGTGTATCGTTTTATCCTAGGACTCACCGTTCTCGAGATATTTTTTTATCCCATCACATTTTTATCTATTACACATTGATCATTTAGGCGTAAGAGTATTCCTATTCTATCGATATACAACACATGTCGAATTTTTAGGCGTAATAATATTCATGTTGTTCAAATATTCACAGTTGGACACAGCGGGACTTTTGATATGAGGTTTCCATTGTTGTGTTATAAATAGCACCAATTACCGACGCAGCAGATCGTTTGTGGATTGAGAGGCTGGGATCACCATCACATGATGATTGATGCATGGACGCAGTAGCTAGAATAACACACAAAGATGGTCAGTTGAGGGCCCTGAGTTAAGGGCTCATGATTGTTTGCTTAGTAGCGGACACGCAACCAATTAGGCTACGAAGATCCCCGTTCTCGAGATATGATCAATTTCATTTAATAAAATAATTTTTGTTATTTTTTTTTACGAGAACCTCTATCGTGTGAATTAATAATCCGAAAACTTGTTTCAATAGCTAAAGAAATGCTTCGAAAACAGGTTATTCAAATCACACAAATCTGTATATAAGCAAACGCCCGCTCAATTATAATTGTACACCGGTTGAAACGTGTTCTCGCTGCTGCGAGATTGATGAGGCGAAGCTAACTCCGTTCATCAAAAAAGCGCTGATGAACGGTTTTTGGTGTCAAGCATCTACCGTTACCTCCCCGCTGCTACCGGGGAAAAGAAAACCAATGCCAACGCTCTCCAAAAGATAGTCCCACTGTTGTTCCGATGAGTCCGACGCGAACCAGACGGATACGGATCCGGAGCAAGAGTATTTTGGAAGCAGAATTAGTTCTTAAATGAATGATAGATACACTTATGGTTCTCTGCTATAGGATTGTTTTGTAAATAACAAAAAAAAAATATTGGATACATTATCAGATTGAACGAAATTGCATTTTTTTCAATAACAGATTTTTTCTTATTCAGAAAAAGCGATTTAGAAAGCTTCTATCGGATCCTAAGATTTTCACTACCTAAAATACCAGTTTTTCACGATCCGGTATTCCCAACCCTATCAGCTACCCAACCTTGACCATCGGTACGATGAGCCACCCTGTAAATTTTCTATGAATAACACACTGACAACAAACGAAGTTTTAATTCAAATACCGCATGAAACTCATGGCTCTATCAGAAAACACTCAGTAAACTTACCTCCCCAGGCCGATGCTGACGCGTACAATTCTCGACGCGATTTTTCTCCCAGAAAGCGTCCGGTCGTATCACGAGGAAACTGTCCAGGTTTGACTCAAGCAACGTCTGAATATGCCTTATATACTGACGAGCCGAACGCCAGGAGCATTTTTGTGCATCCAAAATAACGGTGAAACCAGCCGCGATGGTTTCCGGTCTGTAATAATGAAAAAAAAAGTTTAGTCGATCCTCAGAGATAGTAGTGCAAACATTGGATTTTAGTATTGTATTTACGTTACTGACCTTAAGATTGTCAGCAAATATTTGATTGTCGTTTGCAGGAAGCCCTTCATCCAAGGAAGGTTGTCGTAGAACGGTACTGGAATAACGATAAGCGGATGTCCATCTCGGTCACGACCACCGGGAATGTAGGCCGTTTGGGTGTTGAGCGCATTCAGAACGTCGGCCTCCATCGTCTCGCAGATTCACAATCACCGCATACACTACACTTGAGCAAGATTATTTTACATCATAAACATCCCTAATGATGCTCCCAGTGAGCACTGCGCTTGTCTTCAGCACCTGGAGCCTACGGGGGTCTATAATTTTCGATTTATACTGGAACTTTCCAACAATTATTGGAATCAATCTTTCGCGCACCTTTTGAACTTGTTTTGGTTTCACTTTCGATCGCTAATCACTAGAAAAGCCCACAGTCACGACTAGTAGCCGACTAGTTTTTTTTGCTTATCCCCCCGATCCAGACTTTAGACGGTTTCACTCTAATTTCATTCACTGGTATCCAATGTACTTCGGTTTGCCTCCAACGTGAATGAACGACGAGTTATATTTTTTGCAACTATGAAACAAGAGCCCTTTCTGCGTTGTGTTGTGCAACGCTTTGCAAAACGATCCGTTCCACGCGTCATACGAAGGCTGGAAGGTGACAACGAATTGTGTTGAGTTGCTATTGGAAAGAAGAAAAAAAAGAATCAATTTGGTATAATATTATATGTTTGGATTGGATTCATTCGACATCTCAAAATAACATAAATTACCATGTGATTTATCGCCCTAGTAAATGACCACATGGTCACCCCACTCGTTAATATCGGAATTACACCGCTTCGCGCGTTTCACTTTCAAGCGTATGGAAGCTTATACATGCATGTTCCGTACGACCCAACGGCCGGGCCTTCATGAGCATGGATGTGAAAAGCACACCTTTACAAGAGTAAAACGGCATGCGAGATGCAGAGAGTAGAGTTTTGTCTTAAGACTTGAATCCCGAGAGTGCCACACAGAGGAACTGATCATTTAGTGCAGAGCGTGAGCCCTCTCGAAACATTCTTGGAGCTGATTTGGATCCGGGCTTCGGAGCCCAGCAACATGTTCGCGGCTTTCCGTTCGGCGGATGTTTACTTCGAATTTGAGGTCAGCAAACATTTCATTCCACTCATCGTTGTTTCCTTTACTTAGCATACGCGAGCTCGATAACTTGCACCAGCTAGCCGAAAAAAATAATGGCTTTCAGCAGTTTTCGAAGTTGGAACTATCGCTGATTGGTCAGGTGGTAAGTGGCTGACTTGTTCTCTAATGTAGTTGAACTTAAAATTGATTGGAAACAGAGGAAGAGCCGAGAAGTTTATTTAAAATTAGTCGATCAGTGTTTTTATAAAATGGGTGCATTGGACGTCAATAAAGATAAAGGGCCTGATTCTTGAATTCTCTTCGAATACACTTCACTGTGGAAACGGAATGAAACGTATCTGCGATGACAACGGTACGGTGTCGACATCTGGATACGAGATTAGTTTCTCACTAAACTTATCATTATAATATCAAATTATCTTCAGATGAAATTTTTGTATGAGATTATTATATCACATGAAGAAAACAAAGTTTTCCACTCACATTGAATACCAGTTTGATACGAAGAAGTTAATTTTCATTGATGATTTTTTATTTGAAAAGTGCTCATTCTGCCTGAAAACTCATTATTATCTTCGACACTTCACTAACTCGTAAAACGTAGTTCAATGGCGTAAAACGTAGTTCAATGTTCTGCCAGTGTTCCATTAACATAGTCCAGGCCACCAAACGCGCGCGAGGCTCAAACTCTCGTAGACAACGCTTATTACTTTTTTTACAATATACATTAACAAAACAACAACAAAAAATCATCATCATCAGTACGAACATGGTAGTTTAACCTGTAAATAAATTTTATTAATTTTAATCAATTGAAAACATAAATGAATGATTTAGGAAAAAAAATTATAAAACCTGTTTACAAAACAGATTTTACGTGTGAAATACACATTTTCTTGAACTCTGCTATTGTTGCCGCACGTTTAATTTCTCTGGGCATCGAATTGAAGAAATTTATACCTTTATATAACAACGAGTTCTGCGACCTACTAAGCATAAAGTTGGGTGTTCTTGCATCATTCGCGTTTCTTGTATTGTATCTATGAACATCACTTCCTCTTTCAATTCGATCACACAAATATCGAGGCAGCATATCGTTCAAAATTTTGAAGATGAACACCATTGTCATGTAATAAATTCTCTGCTTCACAGATAGCCACTGTAGCGCGTCCAACATCAAACTAGAGGAAGTGTATCTACTACATCTTAAAATCAAACGCATTACTTTATTTTGTAAACGCTGCAATCTCGTTAATTGTGTATTATTTGCAAGGAATAGGATCGACGAGCAAAAATCTATGTGCGGTGAAATCAATGATTTATATAATTTAATTTTACTGTTTATTGTCAACTCTTTCTTCAAACGACACAAAACGCCGTACTTCTTGGCAATCTTTTTGATGACATTATTGATGTGAGACTTGAAAGCTAACGTGTCATCAATAATAACTCCTAAGTATTTGATTTCTTTCACGCGTTCTAATGTCTCACCATCTATTTCAAAATTTACGTCAATACTGGAGTTTGCTGCAGAAATGAGCATGTATTTTGTTTTGCCAACATTTAACTTTAATTGTTTAAATTTAAGCCACTGAGCCAGAGAATGCAAATCTTCGTCTATGTGTTCCGCGGTTTCTTTTATATCCTTAGCTGCGATGAACAGGACAGTATCGTCCGCGAACAAATTAATGTCACAATATAGACACCCATTCCATGGCAAACCGATATAGTGGTTCGCAGATTTTCGTGAAAAGCGCTTGTTTTGTTGTTTATCGCAAAACATTAGACCCGTATTTTTTTAATTTTTTGTTAGGGTGTCCATTTTCATTTTAGGGTGATCCGAAATATTAACTTTTTCCCCTTTTTCCGAAAATTACATTTTTCAAAAATTCATAACTTGTAAACTACTGAACCGATTTAGACGGTTGACATATCAAACTAAAGCTAATTAGCTATTCATTCTTGGAAAAATACTACGCTTGCAAATATTCCAGGTTTTGGCTTTGTCATTATTGATTGTATTCGTTTTTTATAGTTTTCGTTGTCTCGGGACCAAGGGCGCTATATATTTTTAAATATTTTCTGTGGATAGCTGAGGATTTTTCACATAACATATCTCGAAGTCAAGGAGGCGTTTTTTTTTCGTTTTAGAGTTATGATTTTTCAAAATTACCCGATGATTCAAAAAATAATTTTTCCCTTTTTCCCAAAAATGACTTTTGTCAAAAATGTATTACTTTTGAACTACTCGAGCAATTCAGATGATCGGCATCAAATTAAAGCCTTGCTAGCTTTTTTGAAAAAATAACACACTTGCCAATTAATTGGATTATAGTAACATACATCCAGTCTAGTCACATAGAAATATTGAACGAAAACTGAAAACATGTTAACTTTGAAAAATCATAACTTAAAAACGCAAAAAGCACCTCTCTGGTATTCGGATATATTATGTAAAAAAACCTCAGCTTTCAGGAAAAAATATAAAAAGATATGGCGCCCTTGGTTCCGAAACGATGTAAACTAAAAAAACAAATATAATCAATAATTACGAAAACAAAATCTATCTTTAATCAGAATGTAATATTTTTTCAAACAAAACTAGCTCATTGGCTTTAATTTGATATGTCGATCATCTCGGTCCAGTAGATCAAAAGTTATGATTTTTTGTAGTGGAAAAAATGGAAAAAAAAAAAGATTTTTTGGACCATCGGTTAACTTTTTGAAAAATCATAACTAAAAACGGAAAAAAGCATCCCTAGTTTCGAGATATGTTATGTGAAAAATACTGAAATTTCCAGAAAAAATATAAAAAAATATAGCGCCTTCGATCCCGAGACCATGAAAACTATAAAAAACAAAAACAATCAATAATGACGAAAACATGATTCAAACTTTCTGCAACTGTAGTGTTTTTCTGAAAAAGAGCTAATTGGCTTTAATTTGATATGTCGGTCATCTGAATCGGTCCAGTAGTTCTTCAAAAGTTATGAATTTAAAAAATGCAATAGGGTGCAATGAATGTTTTTACGGTGGTTGGATACTCCCCCCTCTCTTAGGGGGGGGGGGAGTCTGCCATACAAATGAAACACTAATTTCTGCATAACTCGAAAACTAATCAAGCAAATGGAGCCAAATCTGGCGTTTCTATGGAGAATACACTACTCCCCCCTCTCTATGGAGGGCTGCCACACAAATGAAACACAAACTTCTGCATAACTCGAGAACTAATCGAGCACAATTTGGGATGTGAGGGTTTTAGGGTATGAGAAATGTTTCTATGATGGTATGACACCCCTCCCTCCTCTGGAATGGAGAGGGAGTCCCATAAAAATATTACTCATATTTCAACCATAAATTTTCCAACCAAACATGACAATTGAAAATTTTCGGGAAACTCTGAAGAATAAAGGGAAAATTCGGAAAATTAAATTCCCATATATTCTACAATTACATAGTGACAAGTGTTGTTAGTTGATTTGATTTTTGCGCTAGCGAAGTTGATCTTTGTTCGAAACTGGAAATGGATTTTAATGTGATGAAACGCACTCCTATATCTTTTTCTATCTATACAAAAAAAAAGTATCGCCGGATGTGTTGATAAGAGCAGAACTCGAGGAAGGAATTGTCCGATTTAGGGCTGTCTTCATTTTATCATATTTTCTGTACAAAACCTTTATTCCATGTAATAGAAAAGCATGTTATTTGCAAGTGGTTGAAAAATCTTGAACGAGAATTGTGTCCAAAAATAATCTGATATTATAATGATGAGTTTTGTTAGAAATATTAGGAATTTTATAGTAAAACGTAAATTCAACGGGGTCGATTAGAAGATCAATCAATGAACAGTTCTGCGATTGGATAAGTGCTCATAGTAAGAAAACGTGAATGTTTGAAGGTATTGATAACAAGAAAAAAAAATTTTGGGCGGGACGAAGTTTGCCGGGTCAGCTAGTAGTAAAATAAATATACACTCGACAAAAAAGAGGAACAGAGTGCGAAGTCGAAATTTTTAGGTGATTTTTGAAACGCTGTCACTTCAAGAGGTGTTTACGCATGGAAATGGGGTATAAATCATTTTGAAGCTTCAATTATCAAGTTTTGGAATATTTTACGAACACATTTTTGTCTGGGTATGTGTAGATGTGGTGGACAAAAATATTGGGAAGACATAATATTCGATTTCTTTAGTTTTTCAAAAATTTTTATAGAAAAACACAATTTGTGCTAACCAATTCCGATTGATCTCATCAACCAGCATGACCCATATAACGTTCCTGTAGGACCTTTCAATACAGAAATATTTTGGTTCGAATGAAAAATTACCCTTTTATCTTTGATGATGAATAATTCAATAAATAATTATCATTTCTAGAACTCCAATAAATTCTGTACAAAGCTAATTTGCTGCTTCGACGAAATAAAATATTTAAATTTTATTGCATCAATTTAAAAAAAAGTGCCGAAATAATGCATTTTTCTAGCATTTAAGAAAATATTCTGTTATTTCGCAAATTTCGCGAGTAAAAACGTGCTAGTCAACAAAATGTTTGGAAAAAAACAAAAAAAGGTGATTTTTGTTTTCTTCCCAATATTTTTGTCCACTAAATCTACACACCTACACACCAGTGCTCCCGTGGGCGAGTAGTAAGCGTCACACATTATCATGCCGGGGGTTCGGGTTCGATTCCCGTTCTGGTCGGAGGAATTTTTCGTCGAAGAAATTTTCTCCGACCACTGTGGTCAAGCGTATTCTAGAGCTTGCCACTCAGAATGCATTCAAGGCGTGTTATTTGGCATAGAAATCTTAACTAACTACTAATAAAAATGACGCAAGTAATACTTCGTTGTGACGGCGAAGTTCCTCTTGGAACGTTAATGCCATATAAGAAAAAAAAAGAATGAGCGAGCGAATCAGGAGACACATTGCAAATAAGCACGTATGAAAGCTTTTCGTATAGCTTGTCAAATACACTACCCAGACCGAGAAAGATATAGATTCTCTTTACTCTTAGAAAACTATTTCCAATTTCATTTTATAATGAGGTATAATATTATCACACATTTATACAACAGCGCCAGTAGCTATGTGGATTGCGTGGTCGTGTTGAACATCCTTGCATTCCATCTGGCCTTGGTTCGATCCCCGTTGACATCGTATGGACTTTTTTTCGGTACAACATCAAAAGAGATGAAAAAAGAAAAAAGAAAGAGATATCTGCTTCCATACATACAAACATTAAAAAGCTTTCGGAACAGCTCATTATTTGCTCATTTGACCCTTTAACAGACGAAAAAAAACATTTTTTCTACCGAAGATGAAATGTTTTCTGCCAATGCAAAAACTAATTTTATGAAATGTTTTCTGCCAACTAAAAACAAATTTTATGCCCAAGACATGATAATATAATGTTTTCTCAATTTCACTTACGAATCATTAGAATATAATCATACTACGTTGATTTTTATTTATTTTTAACTAGTTGACCCAACAAACTTCGGCCCGCCCAAAATTTATGTTTCGTTATCACATCCACGTTTTCTTACTAAGCGCACGTTCATGGGCCCAATCGCAGAACTGTTCAATGATTGATCTTCTAATCTTCCCTTTAAAATTAGTGGGCTGATTTTACCTCCATATACCAAATTTGGTTCCTTTCGCTGGATTTGTTCTTGAGTTATACAGAAATTTGTGTTTCATTTGTATGGCAGCCCCCCACTTAGAGAGGAGGGGAGGGGTGTCAAACCACCTTAGAAACGTGTTTGTCCCCCAAAAACCTTCACATGCCAAATTTGGTTCAATTCGCTTGATTAGTTCTTGAGTTATGCAGAAATGTATGCTTCATTTGTATGGCAGCCTCCCTTTAGAGGGGAGGGAGGGGTTTCAGTTCACCATAGAAACGTTTTGTGCCCCCAACACATGCCAAATTTGACTCCATATACTTGATTAGTTGTCGAGTTATGCAGAAATTTGTATTTCATTTGTATGGCAGCCCCCCGTTAGAGAGGGGGAGGAGTGTCTAACCACCATAGGAACATATATTGCACCCTTAAACCTCCACATGCCAAATTAGGTTTCGTTTGCTTGATTAATTCTCGAAACCCGAAACGGCTCGACCGATTTTGAAAACTTGGTAGGTGACTACATTGACTTGATCGATTTCTCTTCATCAACTTTTTCTTCAGTTAATAACTCAACTGCAAAAACGTTCCAATGTGAGTTTGCTATAGAATCCGATAGATGAGGATCTGACCTTCCGCATTGTCAAATACAGCAGGGAATGTATTTGCAGCTAAGTTATGACCAAAAGAGAGAGTCGATGTAGAGAAATCGATGAAATCACTTACACCCCTTTCATTCTAAGCCCCTCATATGTGATACCGCTAGGATATCTATTACTTTATATTTGATACCGAATAGGGTGGTCCCATGCAAATAAAATCTGAATAACTATGTTTTCGCATTTTTTTTGCATAAATTTGGATTGAAAAAAAAACTTATAACCATATATAACCAATTTTCACCCTCATATCCTTTTTTATCGCGATATTTGTATTTTTATCTAAACGATACCAAATAATTGATTCGTCGTTCGTTTTTTAAACATGACGAATTTATTTACGTTGTTTAATGCCAGATGGCACTTCGTCCTATTCATCGAATTCCACACTACACATACGCAAGTAACCTCAATTCGACTAAAACTAGGAATATCGCCGGCGAGCTGGAAGCCTTTTTGGATGAGCACAATGAATTATTGGAATTATTCTAATCACACCCATGCTCGGAATGCAAAATAACAGTCACGCTATTGTCGTCAATCCTGATAAAAAACCGATTGAAGAGCACATGTGTAGATCGAATGCGCCACAGTTACTTTAATTATTAGGAACATCATTACTCATTTTGAATTAATATTTTAATATTATGTGGTTGGAGGAGACGAAACAAACAAAAGACTGCCCTCGATGAATTCTTATGTGTGTCGTTTGATGAATTGGCGCAGTCAGGACAACGTCATTCTAGAATGTCTTGAGCTGTGTCAATAATCAATGGTCAACATATTCGCAAAGGTAGAGAGCGAACGACTGCGATTCCTATGAGACAATCAACAGATGCGGTTCGAGGAATGATAGCTAGACGCTATCATGAGTAACACCTACACAGCCTTTGTTCAAACGACAGCACGTGTGTTCCAACAAAAGAAATGCAGTCTTTAATGGGCTCTATTACAAAATTACACGTATTTCGTCCAACATGTTGCTGGATGTATACAAGATTTATAGAAGAATCGTTAAGTTCGGACTGTTTTCTAAGTATTTAAACAACATCGAGTGATGATTTTCATCCAAATTTAAGCAATTGAAAATTATTTTCGTGTCTGCTAATCTGATACAGATTAAATTGCTCCACGAATACGGATTACTTATTTTGAAGTTTATTTTGCGCCGAGACAAGGTTGCTACATTTCATAGATCAGATTTCTGAATGCAAAAGACGAATCCTGAGATCCGATCGATCCGGTCCATTTCTCTGTACATCATAGATCTTCTTCTTCTTCAATGGCACTAACGTTCTTAGAGGAACTTCGCCGTCTCAACGTAGTATTACTTGCGTCATTTTTATTAGTACTTAGTTGAGATTTCTATGCCAAATAACACGCCTTGAATGCATTCTGAGTGGCAAGCTCTAGAATACGCGTGATCACAGTGCAAGTCGGAGGAAATTTCTTTGGCGAAAAATTCCCCCGACCAGAACGGGTATCGAACCCGAACACCCGGCATGTTAGTTATGACGCTAACCACTCGGCCACGGGAGCACACCAGAGTACATCATAGATCTTATCTCCATCTCCACATCACACTCAGGTTCGGGAAGTTCCCACGGTCCAATGCAATATACGGTCAAATCTTCAAGTATCTCGTTCACGTTAAATCGATATCCACGTGGAATCTATCCTTCATCGATCATAATCAATTAATTTTATAGATCGTTGAAACATTTGAACACACATGTATTGCAATACATTAGTTATTTTTTATTCAACAGTCAAAACATTCACTAGAAGTAATTTATATGACAGAACAACGTTTGCCGTTTATCAACGTTTATTTATAAAAAACCATCACCACATAAAATAACAGGAAATCACTCTAAGAAAACTGTTCTGGATGTTTGCTACATAAATTGTTAGTACGATTGTTTCGGATTTCAGATGATGCTAGAACTTTCAAAAGTTTTCTTTTTTGGTGACGTTTACGTTCATAGAGATACATTTCCGTCACAATGGAATAATTGCTTGCGTCATTTTTATTAACCTTTTGCGATCGTATTAAATTTGGGCATGGGTGTCGTACTGGTCGGAATTATTTTTCCTTGAAAAAGCAGTGCAAGATTACGAAAATAAAAAAATGTTTTAATTTTTTTGTGAACTATATGTATGTATTAACTTAACAATGTATTTTAATGTGGTGTTGTTATATAAAAAATGATTTTGTCGCTTGAGACACTTATGTGATTATTCAAATAACATGGGACATTTATGCGAACAGTAGTTCTGATACTTATGATCAATCTTTTCCATCACACCAAAGTTTTACAATGACTTAATTTTGCTGTTATGATTTTTGTTCCACATTCCTATGCAGGCCAACGTGCGTTGTTTTGTGTGGGTGACTACTTTGTTGGATACTGAGTACCATTATTTTTTACTCATAGGAGCACCGTATTGATTCGTGAACAGGTTCACTAGACATCAACCTTCGTTTAGGAAAAGCATAAACTGATACTTGGTTGAGTAAAATACAAGATTAGTATGGTTTCTTGCTGTGGTGGCTGAGAGCAGACAAACGACCACAAAGAGTTAATACTTTGTCGAAATTTCTATGCCAAATAATACGCCTTGAATGTATTCTAATTGGCAAGCTCTAGAGAATACGCTTGACCACAGTGCAAAATGGAGGATGTTTCCTTGACGAAAAATCCCCCAGTCAGAACGGGAATCGCACCCGAACCCCCGGTAGGATAGTTTTGACGCAAACCACTCACCCACGGAAGCATTTCATCTAAAGTTATATATGTTGAAACATTTTTGAGTCTATTGTGTGCTGTTTCGGTGATTTGCCGAAGGTATTGCTAGGTTATGGTGAGATTTATTGTCATTTATAGCACTTTGAACAAGTTTACAAGTCTGAAGTTCGTGCAGTCCAATAAGTTATTGAAGTTATTGAATGAAATTAAAAAAATAGATTATCGGAGTTCTGTGGTACAAAAGCAACTATTCTCATTGAAATTTCGCAAATAGAGGGGATTC